>NC_133618.1:310323110-310623735 GCF_048593235.1 Sminthopsis crassicaudata
ATGCGTGTAGAGCAGGACTTCAGCCAGTCAGCAAGTGGAAAGCTTATGGCTTGGAAGGCTATCCAGGTAAGCTCCTCCCTGCTCTAGATGAGGTACAGTCAGTGAGGAATCAGGTAATGAGATAGACAGACACACATAATCCCCTTGCAAAATTTAGTCTAAAATTCTGGCTTTGATTTCTTTGTATAAGGCTCTCCCAGAGAGACTCCACTACTAATATATTTTGGTACCTTCTCTGAAACTAATTCTCTTAGAGATTTATCTAAAGCAGTGACTTGCCCAGCAAACAGCCAAAATGCCGATTCAGGTTTTCTTGACTTTAAAACCAGTACTCTATTCATGCTGCCGTTCTGCCTCCCTTGACTTAGAAAAGAGTAATAATTGTTTCATTCTTTTTACCTAGATCCCCAGTGCCTAACACAATACCTGATATGTAGGAGGCAATTAAATAAGTACTTGTTGATTGATCAAAATACATATATTAGAAGTCAGCAATCTCTGACTCATATGCCAAAGAGTATTTGCTAAAGGAAAGGCAAATATCTATGATAAGTTCCTTTACAATAGATACTTTCCCAAACTTCTGGCTCTTCTGCCTTATTAACCTTCACCTTCATTGCAGTAGAGGCTTTATGGAGGATATAATACTATTCCTTATTTCCATCCCAAATTCTGCATGCATTCTTTTTTTTTCCTTATCCCCTCAGACTGGAATGGCAACTTAAAATAGTTGGTGATACCAGAATACAAAGAAAGCATTGAGTACTGTGTAGAGTCTAGAATTTTGAATTCTTATCATGCCTGTAGAAGATGACAAGCAGAAAAAATTAAGTTTGTAGATAGAATAAAAATAGAGAAATCAATAAAGTGAGTAATCAAGTGAAAATACCTATCTTCCACAATAATTGGGCCCTTGTGCACTTTAAAGATTATAATATATTTGGGAGAAATTTTCTATCCTATTTCTAAAAGAAATTGAATTAATTTAAATATAACAAAATTGAATCTATATTTTTATCAGTTGTACAAAAGAAGAAAATAGATATATTTTTAAAAGCTAGTTATGCTTATATGCATAATTTGCAGGAATAAGTCTGGGATTGGGTTTTTTTATTTGTTTGTTTTAGTTTCAGGTAAAGCAATACAGACTTTCTTAATGAAATTCTGGGTCAAGAAATTAACCCACTTTTCCTAGTTGATAAATGGCCAAAGTATTTGAAAAGGAAGAAATCCAAGCTATCAATAACATGTGAACAAATATTCTAAATCACTAATAATAAGGAAAATGTAAATTTAAGAAATTCTGAGGTTCTGTCAGATTGACAGATTGACAAAGTGATTTAAAAAAAGAGAAAATGACAAATATTAGAAGAGCTGCATTGGAAAAATGCAGTAATTCATTTTTTGATAGAAATTTGAATTGGTACAACAGTTCTGGAAAGCAGTTTGTCACTCTGTCTCAAAATTTATTAAATTATACATACCCTGTGATCCAATGCTATTAGTATACTCTAGGACTCTAAAGTAAAAGATCTCCTATATAAAAAAATACATATAGCTTTTTTTTATGAAGGTATGGATGATCTAATTATAGTATATGAATATAATGGGCTAGTATTATGATATAAAAAATGATGCAAGTTACAATTCCAAAAAAACTTATGAACTGATGCAGAGTAAAGTGAATAGAACCAGGAGAGCAGTACAGTAACAACAATATTTAAGTAAACAACTTTGAAAGACTTAAGAACTTGGATTAATTCAATGGCCAATTTTAATTCCAGAGTACCTAGCAAACCAGTGATAAAGCATTCTGCTCATCTTCTGCCAAAGAAGTGATGGTTTCAGAGAATAAAATAAGACATTTTATATACCTGGTCAATGAAGAAATTTATTTTTATTTTGCTTCAGTAAACATCTGCTACAGAAATTTTGTTTTTTTTTAAACTGAGAATAAAGGGAGATGGCAGAAAGAAAAAATGAATTTTTTGGGGGGGGAACCTTTAATTAAAATAAAAAAGCAATATTGAAAAACTAAGTAGATGAAAAAATGACTATTGCTCATATTATTTCATGCTATTGAAATAATTCATTAAGTTAATCTTATCAGTTCTTTGGGGCATTGACCTTGCACATTGAAAATTAACTGGTCCCAGAATTTTTTTTAAAGTAGGGATGATGGAGAAGAGAACAGACATTTATTAAGTAGTTAGTATGTGCCTAACATTGTGCTAAATACTTCTCAAATATTATCTCTTGAAGATCTTCATCAGAAGAAAAAGAATAGGTTGGATTACATTTGGGAAATTACATAGTACTTTCAGTGATCTCAGCCTGCTTTCTGACTCAAAGACTCATTTTTTTTTTTTTTTTTTTTTTTTAATAACCTAAGAACACAATACCCAAAGGACAATGGAAAGATGTGTCATGATCTTTGGTATACTGCAGCAGCATGTTTCCAATGATGATCTAAGCTGAGAAAGTAAGAGATGTTATATAATGGGCTGGTCCACTAGAAAGAACAAAGGATAACAGATGGGGTAGCCTAAGAAACAGATTACTACCCACTAAATATCATAAGACCTAGAAGAAAACCTGGAGCATCTTGACTGGATCTTTTTTGAAAGCTGACAGAATATGTATAAGAAGTAAAGTGGATTATGTACCAATTCAAATACCCACTGAGCTCACAGATCCATTAAAGTCTTTCATAAAAAGACCTGATATAAATATGCAAAGTGTAGTTATAGAGGAAATACTTTAAATGATATCCTTTAAATATGTATTTTAATATTTTCTATTTCTGTTACTAACAATATCTTTGTTTTAGGTTAACTGAAGAAATCTTTTAATTATTCTTCTGACACTTTATATCCTCATATACCTGAGAAATGCCCTTTAACTTTTTTTTTTTCCTCCCCTGAGGCTGGGGTTAAGTGACTTGCCCAGGGTCACACAGCTAGGAAGTGTTAAGTGTCTGAGACCAGATTTAAACTCGGGTCTTCCTGAATTCAAGGCTGGTGCTCTATCTACTGCGCCACCTAGCTGCCCCCTGCCCTTTAACTTTTGATGCTCTGCTTTTGTTTCTTTGTAGATTCTTTAATCCTTTGCTCAGTACTAACAGTTGCATTTTGTGGCATACCAGGTTTTGTGTGCTTTCTTGATATTTCCTAGCATTCCATAAACATTTTAAATTGTCCTTATAAAATGTATTTTGTTTTTCTTATAGTAAGCATTTTTATGCTTACCAGATACTTGCATACATAATTAACTCATATATGCAATTTATATATTCATCCCAACAGCTTTCATTTTATTCTTTATTTCTTTCACCTATAGATCATTAAACACTGTTCTACCTAGACAGTAGAATTCTGAAATAGTTTTCATTTCTATAGTCTTGGTGCATATCTTTAGTTACATGTGCTTTTCCTTGATACCAACTGATACCCAATTTTGTTGGACATTTGATTCATAGTCAGAATGCTATGTTGATTATAAAGTAATCCATGGCCTCTTTCATGTCATTTTGTGTGGATACTTTAGTCATAAATATAAATAAACTCCTGAATAACTGTCATGAAAACTATTGCTGTTAAGATATTTTTGGAGGTTTAGAAATATAATGTTAAATTGTCTTCTGATAATTTCCAGAGATATTGTATAGTGGATATAGTATTGGAAGGGAGCTTGAGCTAAATGTCCTCTATAAAGAACTTGTATTTATGTCTGTTTGGAGAGATATTATATTGTGTTTTCAACAAATTCAGCTAACTTTTATTACATCAACCACGTACAAGGCACTATGCTAGGAGAAATGAAACAGCCATTGCTTCAAAAACGTTAAAGTTTCCTTGGAGGGAAGGAGATAGGTTTATAACATATGTAAAGTAATTTCAAGAGATAAAATTCACTACCTGGATGAATGGGAACTGGGAATGAGGAAGATTTGCTAGAAGAGAATACATAAGCTCAGAAAAATGAACTTCAGGCATAGGGGACTACTAGTTTGAACAAAGACCAGAAATAGTCAAGTTCAGGAAACACCTATTCATCTATTTGGATCATGGAGTTTATATGAAAGAAGTCTGGAAAAGTAGATTGGAACCATATTGTGGAAAACCTTTAAGTTTTATATTTATATAAAGGATTTGATTTCATCCTAAGGACAATAGGGCACCAGTCTTGAAGTTTAAAAAAAGTAGTGACTGGGGTTGCTAGATGGCGCAGTAGAGCACCAGCCCTGAGGTAAGGAGGACCTGAATTCAAATGTGGTCTCAGAAACTTAACATGTCCTAGCTGTTTTGCCCCTAGGCAAGTCAATTAACCCCAGTTGCCTCATCAAAAAAAAAAAAAAAAAAAAGTAGTGACTTAGGAAGATTGGCAGCTATATGGAAAATGGAATAGAGAAGAGAGATACTAAAAGTGGATGAATTATTAAGAAGGTTATAAAGTAGTTTAGATGGGAAGACAAAATTCTGAACTTGTATGGGTAGAGAAAAAGGAGATAAATATGAAAACTGAAACGTTAAGATTGAACACAATTATCAGCTGGTTGGATATAAGAGGTGAGGGTAGAGGAACGATTAAGGATGGCTCCCAAAGTGCAAATCTGGGAGTAACTGGGAGAATGGTAACCTCAACAGAAATATATTATTTTTTTTTATTTAGAATTTTTTTTTATAATATTATCCCTTGTATTCATTTTTCCAAATTATCCTTCCACACCCTCCCCCCAATGACAGGCAATCCCATACATTTTACATATGTTACAATATAACCCAGATACAATATATGTGTGTAAATACCATTTTCTTGTTGCACGTTAAGTATTAGATTCCGAAGTTGTAAGTAACCTGGGTGGATAGACAGTAGTGCTAACAATTTACATTCACTTCCCAGTGTTCCATCTCTGGGTGTAGTTATTTCTGTCCATCATTGATCAACTGGAAGTGAGTTAGATCTTCTTTATGTTGAAGATATCCACCTCCATCAGAACACATCCTCATACAGCACTGAGGTGTACAGCGATCTTCTGGTTCTATTCATTTTACTCAGCATCAGTTGATGTAAGTCTCTCCAAGCCTCTCTGTATTCCTCCTGCTGGTCATTTCTTACAGAGCAATAATATTCCATACCCTTCATATACCATAATTTACCCAACCATTCTCCAATTGATGGACATCCATTCATCTTCCAGTTTCTAGCTACAACAAAAAGAGCTGCCACAAACATTTTGGGACATACAGGTCCCTTTCCCCTCCTCAGTATTTCTTTGGGATATAAGCCCAATAACAGCAATGCTGGTGTAAATTGTTAGCACTACTGTCTATCTATTGTATGCACAGTTTGATAACTTTTTGGGCATAGTTCCAGATTGCTCTCCAAAATGGCCAGATTCTTTCACAACTCCACCAACAATGTATCAGTGTCCCAGCTTTCCCACATCCCCTCCAACATTCATCATTATTTGTTCCTGTCTTCTTAGCCAATCTGACAGGTGTGTAGCGGTATCTCAGAGTTGTCTTAATTTGCATTTCTCTGATCAATAATGATTTGGAACACTTTTTCATATGAGTGGATATAGTTTCAATTTCATCATCTGAGAATTGTCTGTTCACATCCTTTGACCATTTATCAATTGGAGAATGGTTTGAGAAATATAGTATTTTAATGGAGCTCAAATGGGGTGAAGATACATTTTATTTTTAACATCTTAAGTTTGAAATTCCTATGGGAGATTTTTTTTAATTTTCACTTTTTGCATTTCCTTATTTTTGCCTTCTGAAAGATAGCATAAATTAGTAATTAGGCAAGAATGTGAAAAGAAGACTCATAAGCCCTTTATGCAATTAGGAAGTTTCTCAGATTATAGAATAGACCAAAGAATCAAATCATGCCCTAATCATCAGCCAATGAGCACAGGGGAAAGAGAAAAGGGAGTCTGAATTAGGAGACTCACTCCTCTTTTGAAATGAGATACTTGCTATAGGAAGAGTCATCAGCCAATCTAGGCATGGAGAACTTACTTAACAATTAGTTTAGGTTAGAAAATTCAATTATCATTCTAGTCTGCTAGACTAGAGGTCATTTATGCATATTTCTAATTACCTTGCCCTACAGCATTATTTTAAAATAAATAGATTAAAGTAGGGCCAATTTGTCAGGTCTGCTTCATTTCCTTGCTAACATGGAATTGGTGAAACAAGATCTCATCAACTCCATCATGAGTAAGCAGCTTAAGATCTTAGTCAATTTATCCAAATTGAGAACTTCTATAATATGGTATCATAGGATCATAAAGTTCATAAATGTAAGTTTGGAAGGAACCTCAAAAATCTTTTAGTCGAAACTCCTTGTTTTAGGAATGAGAAAACTGAATCTAGAGTAGCAAAGTAGTTTGCCTGACGTCATAACAGGAATTAAGATCTGAACTGAAATCCCCAAATTCAATATTCTTTTACCAGGATAAAAGGAACATTCTGTGCACACGCCAGAGCGAAACACCCACCACAACTGCGAAAGGATAGTAGATAAGATGGGGTGTGGGGTAAGAGAAAAAGCACACAAGCCCACTGAAAACCTTCCATTGTGGGAAAGAAGAATTAGACTGACTATCCAAATTGAAAGTCTTCAGAATCGTTGTGCTGACATCATTGTTTTATAACTGTGAAGCCTGAACAGTATACCAGCATCATGCAGGAAACTGAATCACTTTCATTTAAATTGTCTCAGGAAGATTCTGAAGATCACCTGGCAGGATGAGCTGCCAGACACTGAAAAATCCTTTCTCAAACTAAACTAGCCATTTTGTCCAAATGTCACAAATATACTTGCCAAAAAGATTTTCAGGGAGAACTCACCCAGGGAAAATGCTCACAAGTTGGTCAGAAAAAGCAATGCAAGGAAACAAAAGGTCTTTAAGAACTTTAGAATTAATTGTATGGCATGGAAGACACCAGTACAGGACTGTCCGGCATGGTGTGCCCTCATCAGGGAAGGTGCTATGCTCTATGAGAAAAGCAGAATTGATTTAGCTCAAATGATATACAAGATACACAAGTAAAGAAGTCACTCCAAATGTTCATAGCATTCCAAGCTCATATTGGTCTGATCAGCCACAACCACATTCAGACACACTCAACTCTAACATAGTGATGTCATTTTAGTCCTCTTTGAGAACAAAGCAACAATCAACTACTAGGATACAAGTGTTCGTGTTGTCCTTCATACTTTTGCTTTATCTGAGATTCTTAACCTGGGTTATGTGAACATAGATTGTTTTTTTGTTTTGTTTTTTGATATGTTTTTCAATATAATTGGTTATCTTTGTAATTCTTTGTATTTTATACATTGTAAAACATTATTCTGAGAAGACATTCATGGGTTTCACCCATAAGCAAAAGGGTCCATAATACCAAAAAATAGTTAAGAATTCCAGTTTTATAAAAATTTTCTCTGCATAGAAGAAATGAAATGAGAAATTAAAGTTGGATGTGCCTAAATCTCAAAGGGCTATTGATAGTTTCTTTTTGAAAGCTTTCTGGGCAATGTGTGGACAAACTGAAATAAAAATGAATATTTGAGTTGATTTGATATTTGTCATGAAATACTTGCACTGGAGAATAACACAAAAAGTGAGAATTAAAGAATTCATCCAGTCATCAGAGTTTATATGGGTCCAATTGATTTAAAGAGCTGTAACAGGGTTATTTATGGAGGCTCTCAAGACAAGTAAGCAACCATTAATGGGATTTCCTTATTTTCTCTTCTATTCCTACAGGATTTATTTTTATCCCAAACCCCTTCCTTCCAGGTTATCAGCGTCACTGGGTGAAGCAGTGCCTTAAGCTTTACTCCAAGAAACCCAATGTCTGTAACCTGGACAAGCACATGGTTGCAGAAGAGATCCCGGATCTCTGGGGACAGAGCCAGGAGCTCCTGAGGTAAGGTTAATTTCATAAATATTCATAATAATCTGTCTCAGACCTTTGAGGAACTGCTTCCTTTCTTCTACAAATAGTACTGCAGCAAAGGTGGTTAATAATTTCTCATCTGACCTTTCCTGATTCTAAGCAAGTATTCTTATAATTTTATTTCCTCAAAATGCATTTAGATAGGAGCTTTGTTTTAGTTATCATTTTGGGGAAAAAAACAACAGTCATAAGAGCAACTCTTTGTCAAGTGTAACTCTTGCAATATTTTACTCACCTTTTCAGGAGACTGAGAAAATAAGCTAATTGGGGCCTGCCAGGGCACAATATGTCACATTTTGCTCTCTTGCAGAAGAAGCTTTTGTATCCTCCATTAGTGATATGAATAAATATAGCAGTTTCCTGACTGTATGGCTTACTATTTATAATAGAAACAAAGATAACTTTTTTTAAATGTATTTATTTAAAACAAATAGAAAATACAAAAAGGAAAAAAAAATTTATCATATACCCTTCAGAACATGAAACAATAAATTGCCATTTCAAGAAAACTTATTTAATAATAGAAAACATTGTATTTATTGTCATTTTTGTTTGTTCTTCATTCCTGAAAAGAACCATGATATCAAGGAGATGAAGCCAGGACATGCAGGTGAATTGGATTTAAGGAAAGCTATGCAAGGTCACCTGCATCACTTTCCCTTTAGAGCCATCTGGGTCTGGTGATCAGATATAGATGAGAATGACTGGAGATGGCCCAGAATGAATTGGGAGACTGGTCTTTTTAAGCTAAGGTCTTCTATCAGTTTCTGTTTAACTCAGGCCACACTCATTTAGTGATTAAGGCTAAGTAACGATTGAGGAAATTCAAACAGTCCAAAAAATTAAATAAATGAATGAATGAATTTATTTGGGAAGAGAAGACCCTCAGAGTTTCTGGCCAAAGCAGAAATGACTGCTCTTTACATTCAATCTGAGTCTGTCTGACCCAAACAATGATCAAATAGGGCTTAGCTTGGGACTTACTGGTGGCCAATTAGAATCTGATTGGTTTTGGTTCAAGGCCTGGTCCTTAAGAAAGAAATTTTGTTCTCTGTTATGAACTTTTTACTATTTTTTTCCTCTTTCTTCCTCCTACTTCCCCCAAGAAGGGTAGAGTTAAGGATTGATATATTTATGTGTATACACATATGCACACTCCTACATACTACATACACACATATCTAAAATAGTATTAATATGACTGACATATAATATAGATTTCTTTCCTTTGATTGAATGTTTTTTAACTTTGACTTTGAAATCAATGATTACTACTTACTTCTTTTTTTCTAATAAATTCTACTTCTGATCATTGTTATTGTGTTAGTGTATGTCTCTAGTTTCTTATATCTGCTAATTATTTTACTTTACTTCTGGGAGTTAACTTGCCTTCTTTTACTTAACCTTCCCCCACCCAGGGATCCCTCCTTTATCCTCTATCTACTCTTATCCTTTCCCTCCTTTTTTATCCTACTCCTATTAATCTACACAATTTATCCCACTCCATTAACCTATATACCCTTCTATACCCCATCTTATCCTATTCCCACCCTTCTAGGAATTCTCATTCCTTCTAGGAACATATATGTATTGTTTCTTACTTATCCCTATGTGAGTAGGATTTCATAACTATCAGCCCTCTTCCCCAATTTAATGCTTTTGTGTCTATAGAACTTCATATATATAACATAAATTACTGTTTTATCTTGTTCTAACAGTTTGTCCTTCTTGAGTCCCTTGAAATTAGTCTTTGATGTTGTCTCCTACATATCAAATTTTGTTTACAATAAACTCTTGAAAATCTGACAGTTAATTGGTTGTTTTTAGTCAATATTATACTTAATTTTGTTGGAAATAATATTTTCAGTTCGATCCTAGTTCTTTTAATTGTCAATATATAGCATTCCAGGACCTGCAGGCTTTTATTGTAGTCCCTGATAAATCTGTGTTACGCTAATTGTAGCTCCAGAATATTTGGATTGGTTTTTGTTGTTGCTAGTAAAATTGGTTTTTTGATCTGGGCATTTTGAAATTTAGCAATGATGTTCCTGTATGTTTTCCAGTAGGCTCTCTTTCAAGTGGTAATTTATGGATGTTTTTCCTATTTCTATTTTCCCCCCTTCTATCTCTTTAGGACAATTTTCTTTATTTTTTGTAATATTGTATCAAGGTTCTTTTTTTGTTTTTGGCCATAGCTTTCAGGGAGTCCAATTATTCTTATGCTTCTTCTTCTTGATCTGTTCTCCAAATATAGTTTTTCTTTTAATTTTTTATTTCTTTTCTGGTTATACATCTACATTCATTTATTTTTAAATACATTTCTTCATAAACCATGTTGGGAGATAAAAATCAGAACAAAGGGGAAAACCCCAAGAGAGGGGAGAAAAAAAAAAAAAAACAGAAGGGGGAAAAAAAAAGGTAAATTTAGCATCTTGATTTACATTCAGTATCCATAATTCTCTCTGAATGTGGATGACATGCAGAGTTTATTTAGATTGCCTTGAATCACTGAAATGCTTAGAAGAATCAAGTCTTTCATAGTTGATCATCACATAATCTTACTGTTACTATGTATAAATGTATTCTTGGTTCTGTTTGTTTTGCTCAGCATCAATTCATATAATTCTTTCAGGGCATTTCTAGAAATCAGCCTGTTCATCATTTTTTTTGTAGAATAAGAATATTCCATTATTTTCATATACCATAACTTATTTATCCATTCCCCAGTTAATGGGGCATCTACTCATTTTCCAATTCTTTGCCACCACAAAAAGAGCTACTACAAATATTTTTACAGATGTGGGTCCTTTATGATTTTTCATTTTTTCTTCAATTTCTTTGATTTTTAAAAGGCTATCTCCCAGCCCAGTAAGCTTTTGGCCTTCTGGCTTGCTGTTTCAGAGGACCTAACCTGGAAGTATTTACACTTAATACTGGCCAAATCCCAGAAGAACCTTTAAGGACCCACATGGGCTGCAAAAAAATGTTTGTAGTGGCAAGAAACTGGAAACTGGATGCCCATCAGTTGGAGAATGGCTGAATAAATTATGGTATATGAATATTATGGAATATTATTGTTCTATATAAGAAATGATCAGCAGGATGATTTCAGAAAGACCTGGAGAGACTTACTGAATGAAGTGAGTAGAACCAGATTATTGTACAGGGCATCAACAAGAATATGTGATGATTAGTTCTGATGGACGTGGCTCTTTTCAACAAAGAGGAAATTCAGGCCAGTTCCAATGGCTTTGAGTAAACTACATAATATTTTCACCTTTTTTATTGTTTACCAGCTTTTTGTTTTTACTTTTTGCCATCTAGCTGCCCCCGTAATACAGTCTTAACAAGATTGTGCAGGGTATATTCTAGGCATTGAGGATACCAAAAAAATAATAAATAGGATTTTACAGCCTTCTGAGTGCATATAATGGAGAAACAGATAAATATATATGTAATCATCTGAGATAGGATAGAACATTTCACAACTAGGGCTGAAAAGTAGAGGTTCTCAGGAATGATTTTCTATAGGAGGGGGCACAAGAGTCTTGGAGAAAGATTAGAGTTCTAAAAGTTGGAAATAAAAAAGGAATATATAGCAAACACTGGGCAATAGTCTCTGGTCAGTTACAGAGACAGGAAATGAAAAGCCAAGTTTGAAAAACAGCAGATGGGCCAGTTTAGCTGAAACTTAGAGAGTGTACTGTGAAATAATGAAATAAACCTGTATATATTACATTGGAGCCATATTATGAAGAGCTTTAAATTTCAAGGTAAGGAGTTTATATTATACCTGAAGACAAAGAAAGTGCCCCCAAGAAATCTTTCTTTTCCCATAAAAAAAAATAGATGGGGGAGGCCGGTAGGTGGTGCAGTGGATCCAGCATCATCCCTAAAATCAGGAGGACCTGAGTTCAAATCTAGCCTCAGACACTTAACGCTGCCTAGCTGTGTGACCTTGGGCAAGTCACTTGACCCCAATTACCTCAGGAAAAAAATTTTTTTTTTCTTAATAGAACTAGGGACTTGTACAAGCTTAGTGATTTTACATACATTATAATAATCCCCAAATTTGCCAGCTTTTGGTGACTACAACTTATAAAACGAGCCCTTTACTCTCAAAACAGTGGGAGAACCTATTTTTCTTCCTTCTTGTGTTTTTGGCAATACATTTTATTCACTACAACAGTGGTTTTCTAATTCTTGGGTTTTGAGGGGTTTTGCCTCTTTGAAATTTTATTTTCTTCATTTTTTTCATAAGAAGGAATTTTCTGGTTAAATTTTTTCTTTTTAAAAAAATTACTTTGGAAGAAGGAAGAAAGAAGCAGGCTTACTCCCCATTGGTGACAAATCTTCTAATACTTTTTCAGGTACTACATTCATAGATGCTAGAGATTAGAATCATAGAGTCAGAGGGGGGATCTCAGAAGTCAGCTAATCTGATCACTTTCTAAAGAATGAATCCCATCCTTTATTTTTTCAAATTATTTTATTTCTTCAAATTATTCCTTCAAAATGATCATTTTTGTTCAGCCTCTCTTTTGATCATCCAGATTGGAGAGACGCTCAGATGTTGAAAAGTTTTTTTTCTGGAAAAAAATTATCCACTCTTAAATTTTCCCCAGCCTACATTCTTCTACTTCCCCTCAGAACATCTATCCTGATCCTTATTGGAGCTAACCTGGAAGCATGAAAATACAACTTCAAAAAAGTAATTCTTTAGGACTCTCAGTACTCACGTGAGCTCAGAGGAGGAGGTCCTCTGCTCCTTAGGACCTTGGCATTTTCCTTAGTGTATTAGCCATGCAGCATTAACTCCCAGGAGCTCCCCAGGAGTTAATGTAAGATAAAATATGTAAAGAAGCAATTTTGTAAGGGCTTTGGAAAGATAGGCATCCTGTTACATATTTGTACTAATCCAACCATTCTAGAAAGTAGTCTGGAATTAATCTTTTTCAAAAAGTGTATTAATGTCCACACTCTTGACCCTGAGATAACACTTTTAGACGTTTAGCCCTAAGGAATTTAAAGACAGAAAGAAAGATTCTCATATACATCAAAATATTCGAAGCACCACCTTTTGTGATAGCAAAAACTTAGAAACAAAGTAGGAACCCAGTGACAGCAATACTAAAACATCATAGCAAATACATAATGTGGAATATTATTCTATTATAAGAAATAATAACTATGAAGAACTCAAAAGAAAACTTACAGAACAAGTGCAAAATGAAATAAAGATAACCAAGAAAATAACAAACTACAACAATGTAAGTGAAAAGAACAATAAAGTAAAACTGAGTATAGACATCCTCATACAGTATTACTGTTGAAGTGTATAATGCTGAGTGAAATGAGCATTTTACACTTCAACAATAACACTGTATGAGGATGTATTCTGATGGAAGTGGATATCTTTGACAAAGAGAAGATCTAATTCAGTTCCAATTGATCATTGATGGATAGAATCAGCTATACCCAGAGAAGGAACACTGGGAAATGAATATGGACTACTTGCATTTTTGTTTTTCTTTCCAGGTTATTTTTACCTTCTGAATCCAATTCTTCTTGTGCAACAAGAGAACTGTATGGTTCTGCATACATATATTATATCTAGGATATACTATAACATTTAATATGTATAAGACTGCCTGCCATCTAGGGGTGGGGGTGGAGGAAGGGAAGGGAAAAGTCAGAATAGAATTGAGTGCAAGGGATAAGGTTGTAAAAAAAATTACCCATGCATATGTTCTGTCAATAAAGTTATAATTTAAAAAAATAATAATAAAAGAATGAAAAAAAAAAAATAAAGGGCCATTTTAGTTCCCATACATGCTTACCAGCTCAGTTTCATCTTAAGTATCAATGTATATATTCTATCCTTAAATTCCAGTGTCATTTATTTTCATAATCTTTTCTCTATTTTGAAAACTTTTGTTATATATGAAATCATCATCCTTTTTAAAATAGCTTTATTTTCTGTCTTAAAGGTATAAATCAAGTGATAAATCAAGAGGTATAAATCTGTGTTGGAACTTAGTTCATTTCAACCCTGAGGTGATTCAAGGTAATTCCAATAAACTTGTGTTAGAAAAGGGATATCCGTATCCAGAGAGAAAACTCTGAAGACTGTATGTGGATCAAAGCATAATATTTTCACCTTTTTTCTAGTTGTTTGTTCACTTATTTTTTTTTCCCTTTTGACCTGACCTTTTTCTTTTTTGCTCAGTATGACAAATGTGGAAATATGTTTCAAAAAATAGCACACAATTTAACCTATATTAGATTGTTTGCAGTCTTGTGGAAAGAGAAGAGAAAGAAAAAAATAAAACCCAAGGTTTTGTGAAAGTGAATGTTGAAAGCTATCTTTACATGTATTTGGAAAAATAAAATGCCATTAAAAAAAAAAAAAAACAAATCAGGAGTTTTGAGAGAGAAGCAGAGGAAATCAACTCTGTAGGACATCTTAGTCTCACTGGAGCCATATTTGTTTGGTTTTTTTCCTGAGGCTGGGGTTAAGTGACTTGCCCAAGGTCACACAGCTAGGAAGTGTTAAGTATCTGAGACCAGATTTGAAATCAGGTCCTCTGAATTCAAGACTGGTGCTCTATCCACTGTGCCACTTAGCTGCCCCTTGAGCCATATTTGTAATCAACATTAACAAAAAAGCCTCACTTACTACCCTAATACAGATGCGAAAGATCTTTGAAAAGCTGCAGATATGTAGTTGAGGTCTAAATTAGAGTACAGTGTGTTCTTTAGCTTTCCAGAGGAGGGCACCAACAAATCTTTCTTTGCCTTCTCATAAATTTTTAATCTATACAGATACTGATTTAACTTAAACTATATATTGCAATTTGTACCACATTTTTTTAAATTTAGCCATTAAATAGGAATTGTTTTCTGTAGTATACAAATTGTAATCTATAGTTGTTTATATCCTAACCATACTGGTCAACTAGTAGGTTTTGCAGTAGGTTGGTGTCTCAGAACTACCAAAATTTTTTCTCTCATGTCAGATGTTGACTTTTCTAGATTCACAATATCTCTTAGTTTTTGTTTCTTTCTGCTCCACATCATGGGTGTGCACATGTACATCCTGGAATATCTATTGTATGAGAGAAGGGAATATCTCTTTGATTAATTCTTGAATCTAATCAAGTTCCTAGTTACTTGAGTATAAACATTCAGGAAATGTTAGATCTTATTTATCTAAATCTCATCTGTTCTACCTACACCATGAGTAGGTCCTCCACCATGAATCCTTCTCAGACTACTCAAGCTGTATTCTTTTAGAGCACAGGTTTTTAGCCTCTGCACTTCTTTGTCGTCTTCTTACACAGTCCTTATTGCTTTTTCTCTTTTATTTTCTTTATCATTGTTCTTTCTGTTGCAATTTTAGGACTAAGTAGAGTGTGAAAGAACTAGGTTCTTCTAAGACTTTTCAAATCTGTTTTAGCCACATGAGAAGACAGGACTTATTGGAAAAGACTCTGATGTTGGGAAAAGATTGAAGACTGAAGGGAAAGGAAATGGCAGAGAATGAAATGTTTTTCTTTTACATCTCTGGAAACAGAGCTGGTCTTTTGTTTCTCAAAAACTATAATGCTCATGGTCATTGCTGTACTTTTGTTCTACCCTCTCTTCTTTCTTCTAAATCTACTATTTAGATTTTAAATTTCTCAAGGACAGACTATATTTCATATTTCTTTTATATCCTCACTGTCTTTATACCATATTCATCAAATATAAGTGTTTACTTTCCCAGTTATTAAACTAGATATCCCCTTTGACCCACTGAAGCTACTCAGTCTCTACCCCAAAAAGATTAAGCAGAAAAGTACCCATGGAAACAAAATTATTTATAGCAGTTCTTTTTTTTTTTTTTTTTTTTTGGCCTTCCAATTATTTTATTTATTTTTTTTTTAATAGTTTTTATTTACCACATATATGCATGGGTAATTTTACAACATTGACAATTGCCAAACCTTCTGTTCTAATTTTTCCCCTCCTTCCCCAGCCCCCAGATGGTAGGTTGACCAATACATGTTAAATATGTTAAAGTATAAATTAAATACAATATATGTATACATGTCCAGGAAGTTGTTTTGCCATACAAAAAGAATTGGACTTTGAAATAGTTGTACAATTAGCCTGTAAAGGAAATCCAAAATGTAGGTGGACAAAATTAGAGGGATTGGGAATTCTATGTAGTGGTTCATAGTCATTTCCCAGAGTTCTTTTGTTGGGTGTAGCTGGTTCAGTTCATTACTGCTCTGTTGGAACTGATTTGGTTCATCTCATTGTTGAAAATGGCCACATCCATCAGAATTGATCGTCATATGGTATTGTTGTTGAAGTGTATAATGATCTCCTGGTCCTGTTCATTTCACTCAGCATCAGTTCATGTAAGTCTCTCCAAGCCTTTCTGAAATCATCCTGTTGGTCCTTTCTTATACCACAATTTATTCAGCCATTCTCCAATTGATTATAGCTATTCTGTGGATAGTGTCAAAGAATTGGAAACTAAGATAGAGGATCTATCAGAAAATCATTTGGAAATGGCTGGACACATTTTGGCATATAAAGGAAATGGAGTATTCTTAAGTTGTAGGAAATGAAAGGAGGAATTGTTTCAAAAAAAAATCTAAGATTTATGCAAAGTGATACAGAATGAAAAGAACAGAGCCAGGAGAAAAATTTATAGTAACAGCATTGCATAAAGGAAAAAACATTAAAGGACTTAACTTTTTACAATAATCAACCAACCATGATTCTAGAGGTTAATGATGAAGCATGCTACACACCTCCTGACATATAGATGATGGAGTGAAGGTATAAAATTTGATAAATTTTTTGGCTGTGACTAATAAAAATGATTTGTTTTGCTTGAATATACATCTTTGTTACAAAGGTTTTGTTGTGTTATTTTGGGGGATAGGGAAAATAGGAAAGAGAAAACAGAATTTTGCTCATTAAAAAAATATTTTAAAAATTAATATCAAATTTGAGTTCATTCAATTTGGAAATTTGACAAATTCATGTAATTTGTCCTCATCTAAGACTTCATACCTTTTTATTTACAAAGCATAGCCATGGGTAATTTTTTCATCATTGACACTTGCAAAACCTTCTGTTCTAAAATTTCCTCTCCTCCCCCCTACTATCTCCCCTAGATGGCAGGTAGTCCAATACATGTTAAATATGTTAAAATATATGTTAAATTCAATATATGTATACATATTTATACAGTTATCTTGGCTGCATAAGAAAAATCAGATCTAGAAAGAAAAAAAAATCCTGAGAAGGAAAACAAAAAATGCAAGCAAACAATAACAGAAAGAGTGATAATGCTATGTTGTGGTCCACTCAGTTCCCACAGTCCTCTCTCTGGGTGTAGATGACTCTCTTCATCACTGAACAATTGGGACTGATTTGAATCATCTCATTGTTGAAGAGAGCTATGTCCATCAGAATTGATCATTGTATGGTCTTATTACTGTGTATAATGATCTCCTGGTCCTGCTCATTTAACTTAGTATCAATTCATGTAAGTCTCTCCAAGCCTCTCTGTATTCATCCTGCTGGTCATTTCTTACAGAACAATTATATTCCATAACATTCATATACCACAATTTATTCAGTCATTCTCTAACTGATGGGCATCCATTCAGTTTCCTGTTTCTTGCCACTACAAAGAGGGCTGCCACAAACATTTTGCACATACAGGTCCCTTTCCCTTCTTTAAAATCTCTTTGGGATATAAGCCTAGTAGTAACGCAGCTGGATCAAACAGTATACACAGTTTGATAACTTTCTGAGAATAATTCCAGACTACTCTCCAGAATGGTTGGATCCATTCACAATTCCACCAACAATGTATCAGTGTCTCAGTTTTCCCACATCCCCTCCAACATTCGTCATTATCTTAGCCAATCTGACAGGTGTGTAGTGGTATCTCCGAGTTGTCTTAATTTGCATTTCTCTGAAGAATAGTGATTTGGAACACTCATGAAAGAGTATGACTAGAAATAGTTTCAGTTTCTTCATCTGAAAGTTGTCTGTTCATATCCTTTGACCATTTGTCAGTTGGAGAATGGCTTGATTTCTTATAAATTTGAGTTAATTCTCTATGTATATTAGAAATGAGGCCTTTATGAGAACCTTTGGATGTAAAGATCATTTTCCCAGTTTATTGCTTCCCTTCTAATCTTGTCTGCATTGAGTTTTGTTTGTACAAAAACTTTTTAATTCAATATAATTAAAATTATCTATTTTGTGATCAATAATGATCTCTAGTTCTTCTTTGGTCACAAATTCCTTCCTCCAACACAGGTCTGAGAGGTATGTTCTTCTAATTGATTTATATAATGTCATTCTTTATGTCTATATTATGAACCCATTTTGACCTTATCTTGGTATACAGTGTTAGATGTAGGTCAATGCCTCATTTCTGCCATACTAGTTTTCAGTTTTCCCAGCAGTTTTTGTAAGACTTAGATTTCCTGGTTTAAATTTTCTACAGAAAGTTGCCTAATTCTTAGCAAAGACAATTACAAGTTTTTAAAAAAATGAATCTCTGTTAGTTGTTGATTCTCATCTCAGGCAAATGTAAGTAAGCATCTTGAGGGCAGGAACTGGCTTTTTATCTTTTTATCCCTAGCTTATCTAGTACAGTATCTGGTCTATAATAGGTAATTAATAATTGCTCTATTATCTTTGGCAATAAAATCCCAAAAGGTGTCATGAAGAATCATACTGAAAACTACTGACAAAAACAAACTATTAATTTAGAATATTGGGGGAGCAGTGTCAGGGGAGAAGGGGAGAGGATATAAACATGGAATCTAGCACTGATCCAGAGCTTAGCACACAGTGCTTGGCAAATGTTGTTCAATGTTCAGATGTGTTCATCTCTTTGTTTCTCCATGGACCATAGTGCACCAAGTCCTTCTGTTTTCTACTATCTTCTGAAGCCTATTCAAGCTCATGTTCATTGTTTCATGACACTATCCATTTCATTCTCCATCTCTTTCCCTTTTGCCTTCAGTCATTTCCCAACATCAAGGTCTTTTTCATTGAATGCTGTCTTCCTATGTGGCAAAAGTATTTAAGCTTCGTTTTCAGTATTTGACCCTCCAGTGAATCGCCTGAATTTCTTTTCTTTTAAGTCAACATTTCTGCTCTTCTCTTTTATCTTCATCAAGAAGCTTCTTCACTTTCTGCCATCAGAGAGTAGTATCATCTATGTATCTGAGGTTATTGATATTTCTCTTAGCAGTCTTAATTCTGGCTTTTGATTTATCTAGCCTGGCATTTCACATGATGTACCCTACATGTAACTTTATTTTAAATAAATATAGTGACAATATATAGATTTATTGTACTCCTTTTCCAGTCACTTGTTCCATGTTCAGTTATAATTGCTATTTCTTTACTTGTATACAAGACAGGTAAGATGACCTGGTATTCCCATCTCTTAAAGACTTGCCACATTTTGTTATGCTCCATACAATCAGAGCCTTTAGTCAGTGAAACAGAAACAAATGTTTTTCTAGAACTTCTTTGCTTTCTCCATAATCCAGTGAATACTGACAGTTTGGTCTCTGGTTCTTCTACCTCTTCAAAAACCTGCCTAGAACTATGCTCAGGATTATCAAACTGTGAGTACTCTTTGACCCAGCAGTGTTTCTACTGGGCTTGTATCCCAAAGATATCTTAAAGGAGGGAAAGGGACCCACAATGTGCAAAAATGTTTGTGGATGCCCATCAGTTGGAAAATGGCTGAATAAATTATGGTATATGAATGTTATGGAATATTATTGTCCAATAAGAAACAATCAGCAAGATGATTTCAGAGAGGCCTGGAGAAACTTACAGAAACTGATGCTAAGTGAAATGAGCAGAACCAGGAGATCATTGTACCTGGCAATGTATTCAGGCCACTTTCAATAATCTTGTGATGATGAGAGCCATCTACACTCAGAAAAAGTACTACAGAAACTTAGTGTGGATCACAACATAGCATTTTCATTTCTTTTGTTGTTTGCTTGAATTTTGCTTTCTCATATTTTTCTTTTTTGAGCTGATTTTTCTTGTGCAACAAGATAATTGTACAAATATATGTTCCTATATTGGATTTAATTGTATTTTTACTGTTTGACATATATTGGATTACTTGCCATTTAGGGGATGGAGTAGAGGAAAGGGAGAGGGAAATTGGAACACAAGATTTTGCAAGGGTAGTGGTGAAAAATTATCCTTGCATATGTTTTGAAAATAAAAAGCTCCAATTAAAAAAAAAAACAGGCCATTCTTATGGTGGTTCTTGGCTCACATGTTGCTAAAGCACAGCTTGCAGAATCTTGAGCATAACCTTGCTGGTTTAAGAAATACAGAGAATTGTTCATTAATTTAATCATTTTTTGAAATTGCCTTTTTTTTTTTTTTTTTTCCCCAAGCATTGGGACATAAAATGATCTTTCCCAGTACAGTTTTCAAAAATTTGCTGGTATATTAAATACAGCACTTTGATAGCATCATCTTTTGGGATTTTAAATAGGTTACCTGGAATTGCAACACTTCCACTAGTTTTATGGTTAGTATGAAGGGAATTATGATTTTCATATTAATCAATTTGATATGTGTAATGAATATACTAATAATAATTTAGATTTTTTGAGAACTACCATTTTCCCAGTATTTGACTTGTAAGTCAATCTCACAATGCAGATTAAATAATCAGTCAGTTCTTGTAAATACTCTCTTGTGTACATTAATTAAGGCAAATCAGAGATTGCAGAATCTGTTCCTAATTAATTATTAAACACACCATTGTGGTTATGGGTGATGTTAAGATCTTTCTTGCGTATTTCTTCTGTATATTCTTGCCAACTCTTAACTTTTCTACTTCTATTAAATGCTTACCATCTTTGTCTTTTTCTATATTGGAAACTTCTATCCATGTTCTTCAGCACTTGCTGCCAGATCTAATTTCTAAAATCTATTCATCACTTCCACTTTATAAAGACTACTATTTGGGTGATATCTATATGGTCTTTTTTTTCTCTCCTACTTTCTTCAAGTGAAGTCTAAATTTTGTGATCAGAAATTAATGATTAGAACAACAGTCAGTTCCAGGTCTTTAATAACTGTATAAGATCTTCTCTACCTTTTGTTGTAAAGTACATAATCAATCTGATTTTGATATTGATCGCCTGGTGCTATCCATATATAGTTAGTTGCCTTTTAGTTGAAAAAGAATGTTTGCTATGAACTGCAAATTATCTTGACAAAACATTTTGTACTCCAAGGCCAAATTTGCCTTTTATTCCAGTCATCTTTTGATTTCCTGCCTTAGCATTCCAATCTATGATGAATGTAACATCTTTTCGTTTATTTATTTGTTTGTTTGTTTGTTTGTTTGCTCATTTATTTATTTTGGCGTTGTTTCTAAATAATGTTGTAAGTCTTCATAAAACTGATCAACTTTGGCTTCTTTGGTACCAATGATCAGATTATAAATATTCTGTCATCTGTCTGATAATGGTAGTGCTTTTCTCATCCTTTTATTGACTATGAGAGCTACTCCATTTCTTCTAAGAGACTCTTGCACGGCTCCTTTCCCCCCAATATATAAGCTTACACCCCCTAATGATGGCATGAGTATACCCTTAGATTTGACTAGAAAAAAATACAGTTGTAGAAAAAAGTACTTTTCTGTTTTACAGAAACCTCCTGTGGTTTAAAAGGGAATGTCAGAAAGCAAATCAATTACAGTAAAGCTTTAATTGTTGTCTAAGTTTCAGTTATCCAAGCTACATTGTTCAGGGCAAAGAAGGACATGGTAAACCAGATAATTTATTCTTTACACCACATGCTATATTTTGCAAAGTTTTTTGTTGGAGATAGGTATGATTAATTCATAACTTCCCTTTTAGCAAAACTGAAACGGAAATGCTGTATAACCAAGTTTTCATTTACCCACAGTGCTTTTAGTTACATTTGGATAACTGTAACTATTCATCTGTGTTTTATCTTTAATTGAGGTTCCTGCACCGGCAAGAGCCAGTTTCAGCTGCTTCACTGGTAATACTATTTAACACTAAATAATTATCTATGGGCACTGAGTTCATTCCAGATCAAAGGAGCTATACAGTACTGCTGCTGCAACTTGATTTAATAAACATTTTTGTCACCAATTTTTTTTTTTTTTTTTTTTTTTTTTTTTAGAAATAAAGATGTGAACAAAAAGAAACCTCGAAGTTTACTAGAAAAACTACGTTGGGTGACCCTGGGCTACCATTACAACTGGGATAATAAGGTATTCCCTGCCTCTCCCACCAAAAAATTATTTTTTTTATAATTTTGATCTTTTCTAATTTCATCCTTCTCTGGTTTAAGTGATTGAATCTCCTCAGTAGACCTTATTATCAAACTTTATGTAGATCTTTTTCATTTATTTCCTCTTAATATCTCTCTTAAAGTTCTCCAAGAAGTGAATGATATATCAGAAGAAAGATGTTTTCCTTTACTTATATCTTATCTTTAGAGTTTTCTCTGTTACAAGTCTGTGATATAAATTTTGCTTCTCTACTTTTTTAAGAGCAGCGTTTTAACGAATAGTTAAGTGCCTTTTATATGCAATGCAATTTTTAAAAAAACATTTCTTATCCTCAGGGAAATTATAATCTAATAGGAAAAATAAAACATATACACAGATAATAGTGATATGAAACAGAATATAATACTATAACATTTAACATATATTAGACTGCCTGCCATTTAGGGGAGAGGATGGAGAGAAGGAAGGGAAAAGTCAGAACAGAAGTGAGTGCAAGGGATAATGTTGTAAAAAATTACCCATGCATAGCTACACCCAGAGAAGAAACACTGGGAAGTGAATGTAAATTGTTAGCACTAATACCTGTCTGCCCAGGTTACATGTACCTTCAGAATCTAATGCTTATTGTGCAACAAGAAAATGGTATTTACACACATGTATTGTATCTAGGTTATATTGTAACACATGTAAAATGTATGGGGGGAGGGAGCAGAGGGAGGGGGGGATAATTTGGAAAAATGAATACAAGGGATAATATTATAAAAAATATATATAATAAAAAAATTTTTTAAAAATTACCCATGCATATGTTCTGTCAATAAAAAGTTATAATTAAAAAAAAAAGAGAGAGAGAGAGTCTAGAGAGCCAACTAAATTAATGTAAACAATTAACAACTAAAGTTGGAAGTTATAAAATAAGCCTACATTAATCATCCAAAAAAAAAAAAAAACAGAATATAATAAGAATTTTAAATGTTCTAGATAGGGCAGCTAGGTAGCGAAGTGGATAGAGCACCAGCCCTGAATTCAGGAGGACCTGAGTTCAAATTTGATCTCAGACACTTAACACTTCCTAGCTGTGTGACGCTGGGCAAGTCACTTAACCCCAGCCTTTAAAAAAAAAAAAAAAAATGTTCTAGATAAAGTGGTATAAGAATTCTGAAGTAGGAAAGATCATTTTCAGTGGGAAGATCAGGGGAAAACTTTATGAAGGAATTAGCATTTGAGCATGGTCTTGAAAAAAGAGGATTCCTAATAGATCTGGGGGAAATACATTCATGGATGGGAATAGCTAAATGAATTCATGGAGGTCAAAGGAGAAGCCAAGATTAAGAGTGGAAAATAGCTGGTAGTCCAGTTCAGCAGGAATATAGAGTATATGAAAGGGGGAATAAAGTTTAGTATAACTAGAAAGGTTGATTGAAGTTGTGTTGTGAAGTAAAATTCAAATGTGGTACCAAGGTGTTTGTGTTTGATTTTGTAGGGAGGAATCAATGAAAGTTGTTCAGCAAAAGATTGATATAGTCAGACCTTTAGATCTTTTGGCAGTTATGTAAGGGATATGTTAGAGAAGAGCACACTAAAAGAGAAACCAGTGATGAATCTACTACAATGGTACTGGTAAGAGGTGATAGGGATTTGAGTGAAGATGGTATCAATGTGTTTGAAGAGGAGGGAACACATGTAAGCAAAATTATAATTGATAGGACTTGGCAAATGATTTAGATGTGGGAGCAAGGGAGAGGAGAGTGAAATGCAACTGAGATATCAAGTAATGATAGTATCACCACAGATATAGAAAACTTAGGAGGCAGGATAGGTTTAAGTGGGAAATTATAAGTTCAGTTTTAAATATGTTGTTTGTAGTACTAGTAGAATATCCAAAAAGAAATTCCAGTAATTGGAAATATGACGCAAGGAAGAAATCTGAGCTGTATGTATAGATTTGGGGTTATATGGATAGTTGGACCCATACAAGACTGAAAGGAATAGAATATAGAAAAAGAACAGAATCTTTGAAGCCATCTTTGTTTAAGAATTTAGAAAAGAAGAGAAACCACTAAAAGGAATGATCAGAAATTGAGAAAAACAGGAGGAGACAAGAAAGAAATCACCATAGACAAATTGCTCTTAGTAAAATAAGAGACAGGATCATCTATGAGGGATATTGCATTAAAATTAGGTATTGTTGTAAGGGAGTGAAATTTGAACAGTAATTGTTGGGTTGCCATCATTGTTATTTAGTATTTATTGAACATTTGTGATTTGTATTTGTATTAATGAATATACCACCTACCAAGAGGTTGTGCAGTTAAAGGTTGTCCCTATTATTATCCACATCCCAGTGATGTTGAACCCTTATCCCTTGATGTCAATCTTTAGATTTATTTGTCTCTTCTACTATAAGTCTTTGAAACTCTTACTCTATAATTAATAAATTACTATCATTTTAAACCATTTCTTCCCTTAATTCCATCCGTTGGCACTCATTACGACTTGACACTCCAGAGATATATCCTGAGACATTCTTTTTTCAGGATGTCTCTGATTAGATTTGGGGTCTCTGACTAGACTCACACCTCTTGACCCAGTGGTCCCCATAATTTAGAATGATTTCTTTTGAATACTTCTGAATTAGAAAAAGTTTTAATACTTCCTGCTTCTTATTGCAACTTCTATAATCAATCACCATCAGTAAGCAATCTCTCTTTTGAGGATCACACAATCTTAATTTATCACATAGTCCACATCCTGGTTACCGTTATATCCAGTCCCTAAGACATTTTCCCTCCTGTCTCAAGGAGTTCACTGCTTCATTCATAGCCTCCTCTATGCCCAATTCTTGCTCTGAATCTTAGGGACTTCCAGCATACATGTTGATGTGCCCTCAGATACTTCACATTTAATTAATTTACTCATAATTTATTCCTCCACTCCATTTCAGCTACATACAAGAATGATCTTACCCTTGATCTTCCCATCATCCACAAGGGTTCCATATCTTATTAAAAACTCTGAAATTCTTTTATCCAATCATAATCTTTTAATCTCTCCTATACTTTACTCCTAAACCCATTCTTCCTAACTATAACTTTTAAGTTCATCTATTCCCTATTACTTTCCTAGCATTACTTCTGCTTTGGCAATTTTGACCCCTCCATGAACACAATTATTTATTCTTGAATTGTTTATATCACCAGTCACACCTTGCCAGACCCTAACTCTTTTGATTCCACTCATGTTACTGGATAGACCAGAAAGAAGTCATATTTATAACTGAGTCCACTTATGAATTCATGTTATCTCACTGCAATTTGGCAAGGCAGTCCTTCCACTCATCCTTAATTAATTTTCTATTCTATTGTACTCAGCAAAGTAGCTGTAACAAATCCCTCATTTTCTACTCAAGCTTCCCATGCCCACTGCTGTAACCCAGCTTCTCAATTTGGGATCTTATTCCATATATCACCAAAAAATTGAGAATAATATTGATTTTTATCCTTCTCATAAAATTCCTCTAATATAATTTTGTGCTGTTTCCTTCACACCAGTCTCTGATGAAGAAGCAGCCTTTCTCCTTGCTTCTACTATCATTTCTAACTTTCAGTCTCTTCCTATTTACTGACTTCTTTCTTCCCATCTGCTTGCAAATTTGTCCAAATATTCCCATTTTTTAAAAAAAAGTCACTCGCAAGATCCTCTTCTAACACTGCCATCTAACCTAGTACAGGTCCTTATCACTTCACAGTTGGACTGTTATAAGAGCTTAGTGATGGACCTGCCTACCTCAGCTCTCTTCCTCACTGCAGACCATCCTCCATTCAGCTACCAAAATAATTTTTCTAAAGTCAGGTCCAACCATATTACCTCCCTGCTCAATGAATTCCATTGGCTCCCTATTGTCTCTAGGAGCAAGTATTATAGAATGCTCTTGTTTGACATTCAAAGCCCTTCATAACTTCATTGCATCCAAAAGAGAATTATGTTTCTCTCTTTTTTATGCAAAACATTTCCATATTAGCCATGTTGCACAAGAAAACAAACAAAAAACAATTAAAAAGTTTTTTAAAATGCTTCCATCTACATTCAGAATTTATCTGTTTCCTCTTTCAGGAGGTAGATGGCATTTTTCAGGATAGATCTTTTGGAATTGTCTTGGATTGTTGTCTTGATTAGAGTAACCAAGTTGTTTTTTTCCCCCCCAATAGAGTAGCCAAGTCTTTCACAGTATTCCCATCAACAGTTACATACAACTTGTTCAATCAATCCTCTTAATGGGAATCTCCTCAATTGCTAGTTTTTTGAGGGGGTTTTTATGTCTCAAAAAGAGCTGCTGTAAATATTTTTGTACATATAGATTCTTTTTCCTTTTCTTTGATCTCTTTGTTATACAGACCCAGTAATGGTATTACTGGTCAAAGAGTATAGTTTTATAGCCCTTTGGGGTTGAACTACTTTCTGAATACTGCTCTGTCAGCAGTGCATTAGTGTCTTGATTTTTCCTTATCCCTCCAGCATTTGTCATCTTCCTTTTCTGTGATGTTAGATACTCTGATAGGTGTGAATCTAAAAGTTTTAATTTGCATTTCTCTAATCAAAAGTGATTTAGAACATTTTTTTCATCTGCCTATTTGGTAGCTTTGATTTCTTCTGAAGATTGCCTGTTCATATCCTTTGGCCATTTATCAACTGGAGAATGGCTCTGATTTTTACAAATTTGACTTGGTTCCACCTATATTTGAGATATAAGGTCTTTATCAGAGAAACTTGTAAAAAAATGTTCCCAATTTTCCATTTTCCTTCTAATTTTAACTGCATTAGTTTTATATGTGTCAAAGTTGTTTTTTAATTCCATTTAATTTTATATCCTGTGATGTTCTCTATTTCTTGTTTGGTCATAAACTCTTCCCTTAACCATAGATCCATAGATAAGTACATTTTCCCATACTCCCCTAATTTACTTATGATATCACCCTTTATGTCTAAATTATTTATCCATTTTTGACCTTACTTTGGTAATCTTTCCCTCTTAACCCACTCCCCTTCTGTACTTCCTTCTTACTCTTAAAGATACTATTATCCTCTCAGACACCCAGGATCCCTAATGTCATATTCACCTTCCTTATACGCTCACCACATATCCATTCTTTTGTCATACTGACCATTATAACATCTCTTGGCTGTGTCCTTTTCTCTGTACTCAAAAAACCTCTAGCCTAGTGCCGGTCTGCATCACCACCTATCTGGATGGACTAGTGCGGTAGCCTTTTAATTGTTTCTGTAAACTTAGGTCTCTCCCAACTCCATACCATTCTCCACACAGTAGAGCAAGGTTTTTTTTTCTAAAGCTTAATTTTAGGAATGACCACATGACCTTCTACTCAAGAAAATCTTGTTCATTCAAAATATTCCTTGGGCCTGTTTCATTAAGAATGTGATAAGAAAGGATGTATTTGTCACTGCTGGTAAATTTCCAGGTTAGCAAGTAAAAAGTTTTCTAGATACTGCTTTCTTCTCACATACGGACTTATATTTAAGAAAATTTTGTCCTTTGTATATATTTGAAAAAATTCTGTCTTATGTCCTATGAATGCCCCACTTTGTATTTACTGCCAAATAGGAGATATTCTTAAAACAGACTAAAAGAAGATTGTAGAGGATAGCTCTAGACTTTCTCCCTTCTCTACCAGCCAGTGTTTCTGTGAGGCTCTTTAGTCTCAGATTATTTTAGTAAAATCCAGATTCCTACTCCACATTTATCAAATGCTCTGTATCAAATGCTAATTATCATTTAGAAAATACCAACCAGACAACCCTGCTTTACCAGGATTTTAACTATTTTAGAAGATAATACATTTCATTTTTGGAGAAAGAACCTAGTAATTTTCTTTTTAGTTAAAGATCAAGCTAATCTCTTCTTCAAAGTTCTAGAAATTTTCATTCATTAGGACATAAGAAGAGGAGTTGTCAAGAGACTAAAGGGAGTGGACAGAGGGGAATGAAAAGAATAATCTAGTGCAGTGGTGGAAGTTCAGATTGGGTGAGAAGGACCAACTTGATAAAAGTCTCTAGGAAGCATCTGTGCTATTGAGGAGCTTATTAAGGGGTAAAAACCTACATCTCTTTGTGACATCATGTAATCCAAGCTCTTTTAAAAAGGGTTTTAAAAAAAAAAAAGGCTCTTAAAAAGAGGAAAAGCTGATTATACTTAGGCAAGAATCTTTCTTCAGTACTGTTGTGAGTAAGGAGAAAAGTCTCAAATCAGAGACTTATGAATAACAATTTCAATCCCATTCATTATTTCTGCTGGGTAAAAAGGGCAGAGTCTATTTTAATGGAAAGAATGTTGGGTGTGAAGTCAAAGTCCTGTCTCTACTACTTATTATTGACTATTCATCTTATCCTAGCCCCAGCTTATTTATCTATGTATACACATATGTGTGTATTTTCAAACTTACAAGATGTTAAGGATCAAATAAGCTAACTTTAGAATACAACATAAATATTAGTCATTTCTAGAGCATGGGTCTTTTTTGTTTTTGCTTTTTGCTGTGTCATTTGGGGTTAAGTGACTTGCCCAGGGTCACACAGCTAGGAAGTGTTAAGTGTCTAAGACCAGATTTGAACTCTGGTCCTCCTGACTCCAGGGCTGGTGCTCATCTAGGTCATGTTTCACAAATGGTAGAACCTTTTAGAAAAACATCTTCTTGAGCTACTGGCAAGATTCAAAGAAAAAATATAAAAATGTGTTGAAGTAATTTTACCTGCTTTAAGAAACATGTTCCATCAGTTTGCTTTTGACCTAAATAAATATTTGGGCCAAAGCTTTTACTTTGTCTAACCTGTCAGCAGCTTGGTAATAGACACCTGGGGATTAGGAAAGATCTGAGGTAAAAATGGACTTCCTAATTATATTTGGAGTTGGTTAGGAAATAATGGTGAACAGGAAGAAGTTTCTGGACAAGAAAGCAATCTCTCTCTCTCTCTCTTTTTTTTTTTTTTTTTTTTTTTGCTGAGGCAGTTGGGATTAAGTGCCCAGGGTCACACAGCTAGGGCTAGGAAGTGTTAAGTGTCTGAGGTCAGATTTGAACTCAGGTCCTCCTGACTTCAGGGCTGGTGCTCTATCCACTGCACCATCTAGCTGCCCTGACAGCAATCTTTTAGGAGGCTATAGATATATTTCACCTTTAGTCTTATTGCTGCAGAGCAAACTATGAGGTTAAAGTTTTCATCAAAACTATAGCATCAGTAGATTCCAGATTTTTCAAGTCCCATAGGTCTTATGAAAAGAAAGGACATGATGGGGACTTAGTTTTTTAAGGGAAAAAGATATAAGGGATTTATTGTTGGTGCTACAATGGTGGCTTGCTTAGTGGTTTCAATTCAGCTAGTTTTGGGGAAGAAAATACTTAAAGGTATCTCCTCTTATAATAATAATCCAGTAATCAAAATGCAAAATAGATTTTGATCTATGGCTAAAAAGCTTGGTGCCTAGTCAACTATATCACTACAATTACACAGCTTTTTTCACAGGCCAAGAAACCAAAAACTAACAAACTGTGATGTTTGAACTATCTTTGGTATATACCCAAAGAACAATCCACATCAAATTATAAGCACATTAGCCAGGGAGTGACATGTAAGAATATTAATACTGGCATAGATTGTTTTACAGTGCTAATTGATAAAATGTAACAACTATTTTTTTTTTTTGTAAATTTTTTTATCTTTTTCTCCTTCCTTTTATTTCTACCAAAGACATATTCAGCTGATCACTACACACCCTTCCCTTCAGACCTGGCTTACCTCTCAAAACAAGTGGCTGCTGCATGTGGATTTCAGGACTTCCAAGCTGAGGCTGGAATCCTCAATTACTATCGATTAGACTCTACACTGGGAATCCATGTGGACAGATCAGAACTAGATCACACCAAGCCTCTCCTGTCCTTTAGGTAATCAATCTGAAGAAGGTGATTTGTGATTATCCTTTTTATCTAAAGCTCAGTTAAACTAAGCATTAGGATTATTGAATGGTTTTTACTGTTTAACTCCATAATGATCTTTTCTGTCAAGACCTCTAGAGTTCTAGGCATAAGTAAAATGAGTTTCTCATAGGCTTTGTTGCAGAGATGACCCCTATACAGTTAGTAAGCTGTCTTTAAGTTTCATTAGGATTGATTCTTGTTATTGAGCTATAGTGCCAGGGTTCTATGGTAGTAGAATGGTGTAAAACAGAGCTTTCCAACCTCTAAAGGTAAGCTGAATGAAAAGTAACAGGCCTCTATCCTACTATTCCTAAAAATTAAGTTTCAATTTGTATAAAGTAGTCATTTTTCACTTACTATAACATGTCAAGAATATTCGATTTTATTGGTGTGGCTACTGATAGAGTAGCTGCAGAGCAACCAACTGATGGACTTATGTATCCTTTCTGTGAAATGGTCATCACTCGGGGCAGCTAGGTGGCTCAGTGGATAGAGCACCAGCCTTAAATTCAGGAGGACCCCAGTTCAAATCTGGTCTCAGACACTTAACACTTCCTAGCTGTGTGACCCTGGGCAAGTCACTTAACCCCAGCCCCAGGGGGAAAAAAAAAAGAAATGGTCATCACTCTGTAGCCAACCTTTCTGAACTTAAATAGGCTATTTCTCAGGTAAACAAAGATTTATTCAGGTTTTTCATTATGTATAAGTGCTAGAACAGAACTTAAAATATAATTGCTTGAACTTTAAACTTCATTAATTATTCCTAAAATTAAAAAATAATAAAATATTTGAATGATCTTTATTAAAATAATTAAATATCAATAAAAATATACCAACAAGTAACATAATTTGGTTACTTTTAAATTTATAATTTAGAAATTTATTAATGCGTTGATTTTTATTGTGATGTTGATGGATTTTGGTCCATCTATCCTAGGGACTATCAAAGATGCTGCCTTAGACCAGCTCATGGCCCATACTTTATACCAACTTTTGGCCATATCTAATAAGAGACTTTAAGTCGATAGGGCAGGAAGTTGACACAGTTTATGGAGTAATTAGAGTAGAGAAGTTCAAAATTAATGATCCAAATTAAGGTAAATTGCAATAGCATAACTAATTAGGAATGGCTTTGCTACCAATAGTTAGAACTCATTATTGTTTTTCCTGTGCTGTTTTATAGCTTTGGACAGTCTGCCATCTTTCTTCTGGGTGGCCTCAAAAGAGATGAAGTCCCCACAGCCATGTTTATGCATAGTGGAGACATCATGGTGATGTCAGGATTCAGCCGTCTCCTGAACCATGCTGTCCCACGAGTCCTCCCAAATTTTGATGGAACAAGCCTGCCTCATTGCCTAGAGGTACCACTCCCAGATGCCTTACCTGCAGGTTCAATTGCAGAACCCTGTTCTGTGGAAGACTGGCAGGTGTGTGCTAAGTATCTGCAAACAGCTCGGGTTAACATGACTGTGCGACAAGTGCTAGCCACTGGTCAAGACTGGGAGGACAAAGAAATTAAGACCATGAGTGAGAGTTCTTGTCACCTTGATGATAAAAATAATGAAGCAAAACGGCCCAGGATGAACCCGAACAGTTGAGGTTTGGGAAATCCAGACACTTAGGCAGGCCCTATAATCAGCAATGGCAGTTTGACTATCATGAGCTTCATCTGGAGAAGTGGTGTGAATCTTTCACTAGACAAAATAATAGGCCAGCTCATCACTGATTGCACAAGGACTGTGAAAACCTTTCAGAAAAAATAGATGCTGGTTTATCAATTTTTTGAAAAGCTCACTTGACATGATACAAACTCCTTACAGACTCATAAGCTTAAACTCAGCCTAACTTTGTACAGTTGTCCATGGAGATAGAAAGCATTCAAAACCAGACTTCCTTTCATGGCTGGTCCTCTACCATTATTTCTGATGATGATAGCACAAATAAATGATAACACAGATAAACTTTCATGTCTGTGGGATTTTTAGATGCTATTGGTTTAAATGAACATTAATTGTTGGAGAGAGATTCACCTTTTCTGTCTGGGAACCACTGAGAAAAATTTGACCCTGTACCATCTTTCATCCCATCTTTTTACCTCTTTTGATTATGCCTTGATTTTCCCTTCCATATCTATATTGCTGTTCTGGCTTTTCAAAGGAAAATAGTACACACACCAACAGTGTTTTTTATCCAAAAAAAAATAAATTAATCAGTAACTATCTTTCTTGCCCATGAAACAAATATATTTAATCCAAGAAAAGGAAGCAGCAGGTTTTTTAAAAACACATTTTCTTCAGGACTTCTGACTCTTTTCTATCAGCCTTTTAAATACAATTTTAATTGTTGAAATGAAATTCCAAGTCCTAGAGGTGTTTTGTCACTTTTCTCCACGAATAAACTGAGTTTTAAATTAAAGATCGCTATCTGTCTTAAAGAGTTTGTAAGTCTGGGATTTTTTTTTCTATTTAGCTATTTTCTATGTTCATGCTGCTAGAGCCCTCTTGATTGCTTCCTTGTAACACCTCCCTGCTTTATTACTAGTGCATTGAGTTTTCTTTGTGATGCTGTCAATGGGAGGGAATATCACTTGTTATCCTGCAGTGATTGAATTCATGTCTATTAGGAGACAGCTTGGGAAATGCTTGAGACACTGGGCTTTAATCTTTTACTCCTACTGATGCAATTTATTATGACCTCAATCAAGTAATTTCATCTCTGTACCTACAGTTTTTTATCTATAAAAAGGGAATATTTGCTACCATCCTTGTATATGGGCATGCTGATGGTTACAAAAATTTTGTTTTTTTTTTTTGTTGTTGTCATTAGTGGGTTTTAGTGCATTCCAGAAATTAGCAGAAATATTGGCATAGGCAAGTTTATGGCCTATAATACTAAGTTTTGGCTATCCCTAATAAAAGACTTAAGCTAATGGGACAGTATATAGACATTGGAGTGGGGGGGAGGTATTAGGAGGTTTAAAAAAAAAAAAGTACAGAATTTAAATTGGAAATTATTCAAATAAAGGGAAATTATAACAGCTACTCCTTAACAGAAACATGGTATATCAATATGGTTTTATTGCTGGTGGCTTTGTTACAAACAAGAGAAAACACCTCAACTACATGTTTGTGTAAAGGTCCATTAAACACCTGATGTTTGAAACTTATCTGTATTTAGAATTCATTTAATTTTACATTCCTTATATGCATTATATTCTGATTCTTAACTGTATTTACTATTACTGTCAGATGATCCTCTTCTGATTTCTTACAAATAATTGAAGAATAATAGCTTAATCTGGTTTTGTGGGTATAAATAATCAAGTTGTGATAGAGGGAAAAACTATGGTGCATAATTTTTTACCATTGACACAAAAATGTAACCTTTTGTAAAAGGTTGGAGCAGAATCTATTATGCTTCAGCTGAAATGAAAAAGAAAAGCAGGGGTAGCAATCCCGATCTTAGATCAAGAAAAAGCAAAAATAATTATTATTAAAAGAGATAAGAAAGGAAACTATATTCTACTAAAGGTACCATAGATAATGAAGTAATATCAATGCTAAATATATATGCACCAAGTGGCATACCATCCAAACTCCTAGAGGAGAAGTTAAGAGAGCTGCAAGAATTAGACAGCAAAAGATCCCCCTAGTGGGGGATCTCAACTTTGCTCTCTCAGAACTAGATAAATGAACCACAAAGTAAATAAGAAAGAAGTTAAGGAGGTAAACAGAGTTCTAGAAAAGTTAGGTATGATAGACCTTTGGAAAAAATTGAATGGAGACAGAAAGGAATATAATTTTTTTCTGGGCAATATATGGAACTTGTCCAAAAATTGACCATATATTAGGGCATGAAAACCTCAAAATCAAATGCAGCAAGGCAGAAATAATAAATGCATCTTTTTCAGATCATGATGCAGTAAAAATTACATGCAATAAAAGGCCAGGGAAAATAGACCAAAAATTAATTGGAAAGTAAATAATCTAATCCTAAAGAATGAGTGGATGAAACAACAAATCATAGACACAATCGATAATTTCATCCAAGGGAATGACAATAATGAGACAACATACCAAAATTTATAGGATGTAGCCAAAGTAGTTCTTAGGGGAAGTTTTATATCTCTAGGTGCTTGCTTGCATAAAATAGAGAAAGAAAAGATCAATGAAGGCTTGTGACTAAAAAAGCTAGAAAAAGAATGAATTAAAAACACCCATTTAAATCCCAAATTTGAAATTCTGAAAATAAAAGGGAAGATTAATAAAATTGAGAGTTAAAAAAAACTATTGAATTAATAAAAAGAGTTGGTTTTATGAAAAAAACAATAAAATGGATGAACCTTTAGTTAATTTGATTAGAAAAAGGAATAGAGAAACAGATTGTTAGTATCAAAAATGAAAAGAGAGAACTTTCCACCAACTATATGTCAATAAATCTCATAATCTAAGTGAAATGGAGGAATACTTACAAAAATATAGATTGCCCAGATTAACAGAGGAGGAAACGAATTACTTAGTCCCATTTTAGAAAAAGAAAGAACAAGCTATTAATCAGCTCCGAAAGAAAAAATCTCCAGGATGGATTTACATCTGAATTTTACCAAACATTTAAAGAACAAATAATTCCAATACTATGCAAACTATTTGAAAAAATAAGAAAAGAAGTCCTACCAAAATCCTTTTATATTACAGATATGGTCCTGATACCGAAACCAGTTGTGTCAAAACCAAGAAAGAAAATTGTAGACCAATTTCCCCAATGAATATTGATGCAAACATCTTAAATAAAATATTAGCAAAGAGATTACATCAAGTCATTCCGAAGATAATACACCATGACCAAATAGGGTTTATACCAGGAATGCAGAACTGGTTCAATATTAGGAAAACCAACCAATAAATGAAGTTTTCCTTAAAATGATCAATAGCATCTATTTAAATCCGTCAACAAACATCATATGTAATGTAGACAAACTAGAACCATTCCCAATAAGATCAGGGGTGAAATAAGGTTGCCCACTATCACCACTACTATTCAATATTGTATTAGAAATGTTAGCTTTGGCAATAAAAAAGTAAAAGAGATTAAAGGAATTAGAACAGGTAAACAGGAAACCAAATTATCACTCTTTGTAGATAATAATGGTATACGTAAGAGAATCTTAGAGAATCAAAGTCCAGCAGCAAGAATTGCAAAGAGTAACTTCATTTAAAAATAACTGTCGATAATATAAAACATGTGGGAATCTGTCTACCTGCCAAGGCAAAGTCAAGAACTATATGAACACAACTACATAACACCTTCCACACAAAGTCAGATCGAAATCAACTGAAAAAATATCAAGTGCTCATAGGTAGGCCAAGAAAAAACAATAAAAATAACAATACTACCTAAATTAATCTACTTATTCAGCACCTACCAATCAAACTCCCAAGAAATTATTTTACAGATCTAGAAAAAAATAATAAGTTCATCTGGAAGAACAAAAGGTCAAGAATTTCAAGGGAATTAATGAAAGAAAAAATTCAAATGAAGATGGCCTACCTGTACCAGACCAGACCTAAAGCTATATTATAAAGCAGTGGTCATCAAAGCCATTTGGTACTGGCCCAGAAAAAGAGTAGTTAATCAGTGCAACAGGTTAGATTCAAAGGACAAAATAGTCAATAACTAGTAATTTAGTGTTTGACAAACCCAAAGACCCCAGCTTTTGGGATAAAAACTCACTATTTGACAAAAACTGCTGGGAAAAATAGAAACTAGTATGGCAAAAACTAGGTATTGACTCTAACTTAATACTATATACCAAGATAAAGTTGAAATGGATTCATGATTTAGACAGAGTGATATTATAAGCAAATTAGGAGAGCAAAGGATAGGTTATCAGATCTGTGGAGAAGGAAGGAATTTGTGATCAGAGAAGAACTGAAGTTTATTACTGACCACAAAATAGATAAATTTGATAATATTAAGTTTAAAAGTTTTTGTACAAACAAAACCAATGTAGACAAAATTAGAAGGGAAGCAATAAACTGGGAAAACATTTTTACATTCAAGGGTTCTAATAAAGGCCTCATTTCTAAAATATATAGAGAATTGACTCAGATTTATAAGAATTCAAGCCATTCTCTAATTGATAAATGATCAAAGGATATGAACAATTTTCACATGAAGAAATTGAAACCATTTCTAGTCATATGAAAATCAGATGAAAAGGTGCTCTAAATCACATCAGAGAAATGAAAATTAAGATAACTCTGAGATACCACTATATACCTCTCAGATTGGCTAAGATGCCAGGAAAAGATAAGAATATTGGTGGAGATGTGGGGAAACTGGGACACTGATGCATTGCTGGTGGAACTGTGAACAGATCCAACCATTCTGGGCCATTTTGTTTGTTTGGTTTTGTTTTTTGCTGAGGCAATTGGGGTTAAGTGACTTGTCCAGGGTCACACAGCTAGAAAGTATTAAGCATCTGAGGTCAGATTTGAACTCAGATACTCCTGACTTCAAGATTGGTGCTCTATCCACTGTGCCACCTAGCTGCCCAGATCCAAGCATTCTAGAGATAATATGGAACTATGCCCAAAGGGCTTTCAAACTGTACATATCCTTTGATCCAGCAGGGTTACTACTGGGATTATATCCCAAAGAGATCTTAAAGGAAGGAAAGGGACCCACATGTGCAAAAATGTTTGTGGCAAGAAACAGGAAATTGAATGGATGCCTGTGAGTTGGAGAATGGCTGAATAAATTGTGTTATATTAATATTATGGAATATTATTGTTCTGTAAGAAATGACCGGCAGGATGAATACAGAGAGGCTTGGAGAGACTTACATGAACTGATGCTGAGTGAAATGAGGAGAACCAGGAGATCACTATACATGATAACAACAAGACTATATGATGATCAATTCTGATGGACATGGCTCTCTTCAACAATGAGATGATTCAAACCAGTTCCAATAATCTTGTGGTGATGAGAGCCATCTACACCCAGAGAAAGGATTGTGAGAACTCAGTGTGGACCACAACAGAGCATTTTTACTTTTTTTTATTGTTGTTTGCTTGCATTTGTTTTCTTTCTCATTTTTTTGAGCTGATTTTTCTTGTGCAGCAAGAAAACTGTATAAATATGTATACATCTATTGAATTTAACATATATTTTGACATGTTTAAATAGATTACTTCCCATCTGGAGAAGGTGGAAGGAAGTGGGAGAAATTTTGGAACACAAGGTTTTGCAAGGGTCAGTGTTGAAAAATTATCCATGCAAATGTTTTGAAAATAAAAAGCCTTGGTTAAAAAAAGATGTGACCTTTTCCTTTTATTCAGATGTATATAGCTGTATAGCTATAAATGAGAGTTAGCTCTAATATAGAATAAGTTATCTGTAAACCATTTCCTGGAACCTAGATTTAAACCTTAACCCAAAGAGAAAGTTTAGTTTTCTTTTCATGAAAATTCCTATGTTGAACTTGGTTGTATCATAGGAAAGAGTGATAATGATACTAGAGGAAGGTCCTGAAAGATGTCAACTCATTCATAGTGTGTGGTATTTGGAGGGACAATATAAATCGAAATCACTATCAGAGGCATATATAAAATAACCCATTCAACCACAGACAAATCACCTATATCTTGAGTTTCTCTGGATTGCTCTCTTGCCAGAAGGGTTCATTGTCAAGAGGAATTCTAATTCTGTACTAATAACCTTACCAAATTGTCTTGCTTGTCCTACTTACATACACTTCCAGCCTCTTATCCACACAGTGAGCTCACTTTCCTTAGAAGGATTCTAGAAACTGGATGAGATGGATTGCCAAACTGGATAGAGGCTCAGCAAAATGACTTACCAGTATTCCTCAGTAATTTCTTATTTTCTCTATTCCTTTTGCAATGAGATAAGAGCTGTTCTTATCCTCTTTCTCCACTTAATATAAAACAAAACAAAACAAAACCTGTTTATAAGAGTAAGAAAAAAAATAAAAGTCTGAAAACCTGGACGGATTTGGCTGGGACAAATTAGAATGGTAATGAGGCAGAAAGGAGCCCTAGAGATGGCTATTGATTTCGCTGTGATAGAGTTGGTGGAGCAGGCCCTGGAAGAGAATGTGACACTGTATATGCTTTCTTTTTCAAAGGTTATAATGAAAAGAGCAAATAAACTCATAGTGTTTAGATCCTAACTTTAGGCAGGAATTATATACCTTTTGGTTCAATTAACTCAATCCAATAAACATTTGTTAAGCACATTTTATATGCTAGGCCCTAGAGATATGAAGATAAAAGCAAATAACAATGCTATATCTTTGGTAAGTTAAAAAAAAAAAAAAGAAAAAACTACAAAGATCTTGAAGAAAAAAATCATGAAACATAATAATTTTATATATATATTTATAAAATTTCTCAGTTTTCTCCCCAGTTTTTCTAAGCCATAGCTAGTTTAAGGTGAGGCTGAATAAGAAAGAAGTTTTAGGAATGTGGGAAGGTTAAAGGATGGGGACACAGGAAGGAGAGAGAAGGAAAAGAAAACATTTATTAAACACCTATTATATATGTGCCAGGCACTATGCTAATCACTTTACAAATATCTCATTTGATCTTCACCAGTATAGGAGATAGATACTGTTAGAGGAATTGAATGTATTAAGTATATTTATAAGAAAACATGTTAGTCTTCAAATGAATAATTATATTTAAGTTAGGTAATTGAATATATAAATTTAAGTATTACTTATTTTCTGTTTCATGATATACACATTATACTGTTTGCTGTATTTCAGATAATGTATATAATTGTTCCACAGAAAGAGTGGATCCCCAAATGTGCAAAAATGTTTGTGGCAGCCCTTTTTGTAGTGGCTAGAAACTGGAAATTGAAAGGATGCCCATCAATTGGAGAATGGTTGGGTAAATTATGGAATATTATTGTTCTGTAAGAAATTACTGGCAGAATTAATACAGAGAGACTTGGAGAGACTTACATCAACTGATACTGAGTGAAATGAGCAGAACCAGGAGATCATTATACACTTCAACAACAATACTGTATGAGGATGTATTCTGACGAATATGGCTCTCTCCAACAATGAGAAGATCCAATTCAGTTCCAATTGATCAGTAATGAACAGAACCAGCTACACCCAGCAAAAGAACACTGGGAAATGAGTGTGGACCACAACATAACTTTTCCACTCTTTCTGTTATTGTCTGCTTACATTTTTGTTTTTTCTTCTCAGGTTATTTTTACCTTCTTTCTAAATCTGATTTTTCTTGTGCACAAGATAACTGTATAAATATGTATACATATAATGGATTTAACATACTTTAATAAATTTAACATGTATGGGACTACCTGCCATCTGGGGGAGGGGGTGGAGGGAAGGAGGAGAAAATTTAGAACAGAAGGTTTTGCAAGGGTCAATGTCGAAAAATTACCCATGCATATGTTTTGTATATTAAAAGCTATAATAAAATAAATAAATAAAAATGTTAAAAAAAAAAAAAAAAAAGAAAGAAAGAAAGAAAAGAAAAGAAAAAAAAAAAGAGTGGATCCCACTGACATATTATTTTTTCAAATATCTAAAGCTGAAACATGATATGGTGGAAAGTGCACCAACCAGGATGAAGAAGACTTAGGTCTTATAATTACTACAGGAAAGACCTTAAGCTAGTCACACTGCTTATCTGAACTTCAACTTTTCTTAAGTATAAAATGGGAATATAATAATAATAATTGTTCTAACAACTTCAGAGGCTTACTGCAAGAATTGGATGGTAGGGGCAGCTAGGTGGTGCAGTGCATAGAGCACCAGCTCTGAATTCAGGAGGACCCGAGTTCAAATTTGGTCTCAGACACTTAACACTTCCTAGCTGTGTGACCCTGGGCAAGTCAATTAACCCCAGACTCAGGAAAAAAAAAAAAGAATTGGATGGTAACTAGTACTGTCCATAAACCTCCATTCCAGTTTGAAACTGAGGACCTTAAAAGTCAACTTCCATGGTTCACTGGAACAAGCATATCCAAATCCATGTTTCAAATACAGTTTTACCCCTCATAACCACCCTTTCTGATCTTGGGGACCTCATTTAACCTCTCTGGGCTTCAGTGTCCTCAGCTATAAATTGATAGAGTTGGATTGCATGACTTCTCAGATTCCTTCCAGTTCCAAAGGTATCATTTTGGTAAGACCTCCCTCATGGCAGAAAAATAGAGGCAAAAAAACATCCATGCTCCCAAGGAGCTTACAGTCCTATGAGGAAGACAATATGTGAACAATTCAGCATGAAATAATTAACAGAGTAGGAGAATTAAGAGAGGTTGAGCAAGGCTTCCTGTAAAAGGTGAGATCTTGTAATATAAAGGAAGCAAGAGAGGTCAGTACTCAGAGAGCAGGAATAAGAGGGTTTCTGTCATGAGGAACAGCAATGGAAAATACTGGGAGTTGACAGATTAAAAGTCTTATTCAAGGAACAATCAGTAGGCCATTTTGGTTCAGTTTGGCAAGAGGAACTTATATTGCAGAGACAAAAATAATAGGATAAGAGGCAATGAGGATAGAGAGGGCAGATCCAAGATGGCAAATTAGAGTCATCCTAGCTGAATTCTCAACATTATCCTCCAAATAACTTTAAAATAATGACTTAAATAAAATTTTGAAGTGGCAGAACCATCAAAAGTTAGGGTGAGACATTTTTCCAATCTAAAAAATTAATCAGTGGAAGTTTATTATGCTGGATTAGAAGCCTGTCTAGAGTCCAGGCATGTGATGATAGCAACAGCTCTGAAAGTTCTCAGCCCAAAGATGGTAAGCAGGTTGTCAGAAAAAAAAAAAGGGGGGACTCTTTTGGTGGCATTGGGTATAACTGGCACTAAGTGTCAACTTTTTTATCTATATGTAGTTATGGATTATAGTTCCAGGGTAAGAAAAGTACAAGAAAGTCACAAGAAAGCAGAAGTTCTGGTCTAAGTTCCAAAGTAAAAAAAGCCTTAGCATTTGTAACTGCAGGGGATTTGGAGCCCTTCCTAGGTAAACACCAGAGCACAGACCAGAAAAGCAGTGATCACATCACTTTGAAAGCACCAAAAATTTGCAGAACCACAGAACTAATTCTGGAAGCAGCATCATGAAAAGCCTTGAAATGTGGGATAATACTTCCTCACTTCAAGATGAATAGAGCCCAACTTTAATATAAAGTTGAAAGTTGAGAAATAGGTTGGGAAAATGAGCAACAGTACCAAAAAGAATTGGACCATAAAAAAGTTACTGCAATAACAAAGAAGACCAAGACTACACTCAGAAGAAGACAATGTGAAAACAGCCACAAAGAAAAATGCTAACTGAACTCAAGCTCAACAAGAATTCCTAGGAGAGTTTAAAAAAAAAAAAAAAAATGGTAGAAGAAAATTTGGGAAGAGAAATGAGTGAAGCAAGGAAATGATGAAAAGAGAATTAATACCTTAACAAAAAAAGGCCAAAAGTAGTACTGAAGGATATATTTATTTATTTATTTATTTTTATTATATCTTTTTATTGACAGAACATATATATGGGTAACTTTTCAACATTGTCACTTGCACTCACTTCTGTTCCAACTTTTCCCTTCCTTCCCTCCACCCTCTAACCTAGATGGCAGGCAGTCTCATACATGTTAAACATGTTAAAGTATATCTTAAATACAATATATGTGTATATATATTTATACAGTTCTCTTGTTGCACAAGAAAAATTGGATTTAGAAAGGTAAAAATAACCTGGGAAGAAAAACAAAAATGCAAGCAGTCCACACTCATTTCCCAGTGTTCTTTCTCTGGGTGTAGCTGGTTCTGTTCAATTGTAATTGATTTGAATCCTCTCATTGCCGAAGATGGCCACTTTCATCAGAATTGATGCTCATATAGTATTGTTGTTGAAGTATATAATGATCTCCTGGTTCTGTTCATTTCACTCAGCATCAGTTCGTGTAAGTCTCTCCAGGTCTCTCTGAAATCATCCTGTTGGCCATTTCTTACAGAACAATAATATTCCATAACATTCATATACCACAATTGACCCAGCCATTCTCCAATTGATGGGCATTCACAACTCCACCAACAATGCATCAGTGTCCCAATTTTCCCACATCCCCTCCAACATTCCTCATGATCTTTTCCTGTCATCTTAGCCAATCTAAGAGGTATATTGTGGTATCTCAGAGTTGTCTAAATTTGCAGAAAATATCCATTTAAAAATAGAATTGTCTTAATGGTAAAAGAGGTACAAAATTTCACTGAAGAAAATAATTCCTTGAAAATTAGAACTGGGCAAGTAGAAACTAATGACTTGATGCGATATCAAGAAACAATAAAACAAAGTCAAAAGAATTGAAACAACTAAAGAAAATATAAAATATCTCATCAGAAAAACAACTTGTTATGGGCCAGAACTCTGAACTTGAAACAAGGATTCTTACAAGGTGCTAAGTCAGTGGAATTGATAAAGACAATAGTTGTCTAGTTTAGCATGGTGCTTAATAGTTCTCTAAGTTCAGTATGACTGATTTAATCTTACAACAAATAATGGTTTCCTAGTGATATACTATAGGGAGGGAGGTGATGAGGGAAGAATCAGGATAGATTCTGGATAGAAAGAAAGGGATGAAATCATGTAGAGGCAAACTCAATAAGATCTAGCAACTAATTGAATTGAAGCAATCAAGAAGCATTATTAAGTACTTAGCATGAGTTGGGGATGAAGGAAAAAAACAAGTCCAGAAAGCCACTATGGTGATGCCTTCAATAGGACTTGGAAGATGTGGAGAAAGGATGGCTTTCTATGGAAAGATCATTTTTTTGACATGCTAATGCGATGTCCATGTGGAGGTGTCCAGCAGACGACTGATGTTATGAGGTTGGGAAATAGTTATAGTAGAACTTGTTGCATCTACGGGAGGTGATGAGGTCACTAAGGAAGAGAGGAGAAAAATAAGAGGACTCAAAATAGAGTGGGGTGGGGGTGGAGAGGGATGCCGCCCACGCTTGGGGGTGTGGGAGATGGATGATGATCTTGCCGTAAAGGAGGCTGAGAAAGAAAGATCTGGAGGAAAGCCAGGAGAGAGCAGGGCTTTGGAAATGATTGAGGGTGGGCATAAGAAAAGGGTCATTAACAATATCAGAAGCTGTCTGAAGAGCGAGGAGAGGCTGTCATATTAAGATGGAAAGCTTCCCTGCAGCGCCAGGGTGGTTGTCATGTACCGTGGGTCAGATGTCAGATCACAAGGCACTGAGAAGACACCAGGAGGGAACAATTCCAAGTTTGTAGCAAAAGGGATACTTTCTTCCAAAGAAAAAGATCGGAGGCTAGGAGCCCCGAGCCTTATCTGCATAGCAAGCAGAAAATTCGCAAATTGTCATGGGCTCTCAGAGAAAATATCACGAAAGGTATTCCTTCCCGAGGAGCTGCCAAATTCTGTTAGTTTTATCTATTTTTTTCTTTTTTAGCACTGATAAGGGTGTGTATGTGGGGGTGGGGCGGTTGTCCTCTGGAGATGGCTGTGATTTAAAAACAAGAAAGTATCAGTAACAGGAAGAGGGAAGAGTGTGGGGAAAAGAGAATGTTTAGCTGGGCTGCCCCTAGTCTCTTCCCTCGCAGATCCATCTCTCTTTTAGCCACACAATTTGTTCTTATTCACTTGTTTCCTTCGGGTCCAGCTCTTCCTCACCCCATTTGGGGTTTTCTTGGCAGAGATACTGGAATAGTTTGCCATTTCATCCTCCAGCTCATTCTCCAGATGAGGAAACTGAGGCAAACACAGGGTTAAGTGACTGGCCCAGGGTCGCACAGCTAGGAACTGTCTGAGAGCAGTGCTCTACCTACTGTTGCCCAGCTTCCCTTTTGGACACACAAAAGCTATTCTTAAATCACGTGTCTGATCATACCCCTCCCTCCAGTGTTTCCTTTGGTAGTCCCTTTATTTCTTCTAGCATAAAATACTAACTGCCCTGTTTTGTTGCATTTTTGGTCCTCACCTATTTTTCTAACCAACTTCATCTTACTCCTTCCTCATGCACTCTTACCTTTTTTAGACAGACAAACCTGTTTGTTGCTTCTTGTAGGCACTTCATCTCCTACATTTGGCACCTTAGAAGAGACTCTCCTGTGCCAGAGACACTCTCTCTTTACCTCTGCCCTATTGACTTCCTAGCTGTACTCAAGGCTTCGGGCAAGAGCTGTCTCTTTCAGAAGTCTTTTCCTGTAAATCTCCCAATTGTTAGAGGGTCTGCCTCCTACCTCTGACTGTGTAATTAAGTAAATCACTTACCCTTTTAATGCTCTAGATCAGAAGTTCTCAGATTTGGAGCTTCAGCACTTCTTTATGCTCTAGAAAATCACTGAGGACTCCAAAGAGCTTTGGTTTATGTGGGTTATGTCTAGTGAAATCTACTATATTAGAAATTAAAATACCTCAGTATTATTAGGAAAATAGTTTTGACCTCATAGTCCCCCTCTCCTGCCATACTTTTGAGAATGATTGTTGTAGGGGCGGCTAGGTGGCGCAGTGGATAGAGTACCAGCCTTGAATTCAGGAGGACCCGAGTTCAAATCTGATCTCAGACACTTAACACTTCCTAGCTGTGTGACCCTGGGCAAGTCACTTAACCCCAGCCTCAGGAAAAAAAAAGAAAAAAAAAAAAAGAGAATGATTATTGTAGGCAAGACTGTTAACTGTAGAGAAGGTGATGCTTCTGGGTGCTGGTAAAGAGAGTTCCCTCACCTGGATGTTTCCTATAATAGCAATCTATATATATTTTTAGTGATTGCGAAATGATTTACAGATAATTTTTCACTTGATCTTCACAACCACCTTGGAAGCTAGGTGTTATTATCCCAATTTTAAAAATGAGGAAAATGAGACAAACATAAGTCAAGTGACTTGCCAAGTTAAGTGACTTGTTCAAGCTGTGTGGAGTAAGATATGGTGAAGAACTTACGATTAAGCACATATTGATTAGAGACTGCTAGGTACGGAAAATCAGGCCTATAGGCCCCAGTCACGGTGAAGGCCTAGGCTGCATTCCTTTGTCCAAAGAAGAAGACGCTGTAAATTTGCCTCAGTTTATTCATCTGTAAAATGGGAATTATAATAGCATCTATCTCCCAGAGTTTTTGTGAAGACAAAATGAAAGATAGATAGATAGATAGATAGATAGATAGATAGATAGATAGATAGATAAATAGAGAGGTAGGTAGGTAGGTAGGTAGGTAGAAAATGTTCACTTTTCTGTGTACCTGTTTCTTCCCCCAGCAGAATGTAAGCTCCTTGAAAGCAGTATTTAATAAATGTTTATTGACTAAATGGCACATAATAAGCGCTTGAGAAATACTTTTATTTTTAATGAGGTAATTTCAAGTGGCTCATTCTATCAAGAAAGTCTTTTTTGTTTCTCTCCCTTTTGAAAATACTATATCTTGGCCATAGCTACTAAATTAACCTTAATTTGAGTATAAACAAAGGAAAATATACTGCTCCTTCCCCTGAGACCATTCTGTGGTCCCTTAGTGACTTCTTGGCAGATCTCAACAAGTCAATAGGGCCCTAAAAGTTAATGCTGTTTCTGCTAGCCCTCTGGGACAATCTAATATATGTATGCACAACTGATGTGTTTGTAGATGGTTTTGTGTGTAAATATTTTCCTAAGCATTTCATATACTGACAATATCCTTGTCAGTTCTGTGTTGCTGGACTTATTTTGGTCTCAGCTATTGTGTCCTCCAAAGGTATGGATCCCTTATGTTAGCAGCATTGGTAAGGGGATTCATTATTTTCACAGAGAGATATTACTCTCTGCTATGTTTTATCTCTTTCTTCAGCTTATTGTTAGTAAACGAACATTTATTAAGAGTCATTGGATTTAAGAAACTATACTAAATGAAACTTTCAAATGTTTTGGTTCCAGAGCCTAGGGAACTGTATGGTATAGTGGAGTGAGCTCTGGATTTGGGGCAAGAGCATCTAGGATCAGATCTTAGCTCTGCCTCTCACTTGCTATAGGACCTTAAACAAACAACTTTACTTTTCTGAACTTTATTAGTTTTTTCATCTATATTGGTTTCATCAACCAATCAACATTTTTAAAATACCTAATATTTTCTAGGTACTGTACTGGGGAGCTGAAGATTTAAAAAAAAGATTAAAAAAAATCAAAAGATTAAAAAAAAAGTGAATGAGGATATATAAAGTTCTTGTCTTTATCTGCTTCAAAGGGCTGTGGTGAGAATTAAATATTTTACTCCAAGTGCTTTGAAAACCTCATCAGATGTTACCACTATTATTATTGCTTCAAAACTAAAAAGAATCTTGATTTCATAGGGTTACTTGATTCACTGATGTAATCACACCCACAACTTTTCATCCTGTTCAACTCTTGGCTGTATCCTCTCAGAAATTCTCTAGTCTACCCACCCACTTGGAGGCCACTATCTTTCCCCCTTGACATTGCAGGAATAGCACACAAGCTCTCCCTTGGTTATCCCTCTTTATCATTTTATCACTTAATTGGTCTACATCATTTTTCTTAGTTATATATCTCTCTTACAATATCCTTCATACCTCTTTTTCTGTACTGTTGTTGTTTGTTTGTTTTCTAATTGACATTAAGAGAGTCAGCCAAAATGCACAGTAGATAGAGTGCCAAGCCTAGAGTCAAGAAGATCTGAATTCAAATCTAAAGTCAAACACTTACTAGCTCTATGATTCTGGGCAAGTCCCTTAACCTTTGTTTGCCTCAGTTTCTTCATCTATAAAATGGAGGTGATCATAGCACCTACCGGGTTATTATGAGGATCAAGTGAGATAAAAATTTAAAAGTCCTTAGTACAGTATTTGGCACAGATGTTGGTTATTATCATCCTATTGCAATCTGTCATTTACTATCCATCTCTTCATTGCCCTATACATTGCCCTTGATTTCAAATCTTCAAAAGTTGTATTATTCTCTATAGCATCACTGGAACAATACTGATGGTATTGTTCTCACTCAAATTATCTAATATAAAAAGTACTTAATACAGTGACTGATACATAGTAGGTGTGATATAAATGTTTATTCCTTGTTCTATGCTATAATACAACACTGATTATTTTGGTTAGTGCAGAATAAATTCAGAGAAACAAAAATTTTACAAAGTTTTGGTTACAGCAGTAGATTCCTTTGTATTTTCTTTCCACTTCTTGACTTTATTAAGATACACTATTTCTTTAGAAAATAACAAAGCATTTTAAATTATTAAAAAAAAAAAAAAAGAGGGAGCTTATTCCCTTCCCCTTTTTCACATTCAGAAACCTCTGCAATGTTCCCTGGACTCAATGCAATCAGTACAATGTCATCCACAAACAGGAAGAAATTAGCCACCTAGGAATCTCTGATCTGAACCTTGTGCTGGACATGGCATGACAGAGGTAAACATTTCTGGTAAGCCTATAACTCCCTATTTTATTCCTCTTTTGATTACTGTAATCAGAAGGTTCCCAAAAGATCATTGCAAATTTCAAGAGCTCTTTTGAGATTTAGCTAAGTATGAGAGAGACTTTGTTGAAAAAGAGTCTTTAGAGATGATTATGAACCACTACATAGAATTTCCAATCCCTCTAATTTTGCCCGCCTGCATTTTGGATTTCCTTCATGGATTAATTGTACACTATTTCAAAGTCTGATTCTTTTTATACAGCAAAACAACTGTTTGGACATGTATACATATATTATATTTAATTTATAATCTAACATATTTACCATGTATTGGTTAACCTGCCATCTGGGGGTGGCGGGGAAGGAGGGGAAAAATTAGAACAAAAGGTTTGGCAATTGTCAATGTTGTAAAATTACCCATGCATTTATCTGGTAAATAAAAACTCTTTTAAAAAAATAAATAAATAAAAAAGAAAGAGAGCCTTTAAGGTTGCATTTTGTTTAAAATTCAACAGACAATAAGCATAATGATAATATTGTATTCTCTGTTTCTTTCAGTCCATTGTGGAATAAAAATGTGGTCTATTGCAGAATAATATTTGTAAAAACTTACCAACACTCTTTCCACAGTATCATTAAGATTGGCTCCATATGTGTAAATCTCATAATAATTTTGTAAGAGATGGGAAAGCAGATATATTGGCCAATATTTACTGATAGTTTATCAATTGTTATTTTTTACATGTGAATACATTGGTTTTTTCTCCCCTTTAATAGCTTAAGAATTAGTTTCTGAAAACCTTCATAATCATGTCACCTTTGGCCCAGACCTCCACAATGGATGCTTGCCTTATTCTAACTTTTCTTTACTGTTATTTTTGCTTCTTCATATAGGATTCATTGGGGATTGTGACACAAGAATATGAAAAAAAGTCTAAATGTGATAGATCTACTGTAAGAGAAAATATTATGCTGTGGGAATCTTGACAGATATTTCTTTAAAAAAAAATTTTTTAAACTTCTGCATTAGCCATCTTGTTTAAAAAAAAAAAGAAGGAAGAAAAAATATGCTTTTTCAATCTGTTCTATCAACTCTTTGGAGATATTTAATATTTTTCTTCATGAATCAGTTGGAATTGTTGTGAATCAGTATTCTGATCAGTTGCTAAGTCTCTTATAGTTGATTATCATTACTATGCCACTTTTATGATGTACTTTGTTTTCCTGATACCTGCTTACATTCATTTTTGTCTTCCCAGGTTCTTCTGAAACCATTCCTTTCATCATTACAGCACAATAGTTCCATCACCATTACATATCACAACTTGTTCAACCATTCCTCCATTAATGGATATTACCTCAGTTTTCAATTATTTGCCTCCACAAAAAGAGCTGCTACAAATATTTTTGGTATATATTCTACTAGCTCTTCTTGACATATACTATTTGTTTTTCTTTATCTATTTGTCTTACTTTGGTCTCTCATCAAGCTTTCTTGCTAAACTTCTCTCCTCTACTTTTTCATGTTTTATGAGGTAATTTAGCACATGAGCTATCATTCTGTTCTAAGACTTTTCGAAATTTTCTTTTTTTTATTATCATGAATTTGACCAACAAGCAAATGTGATTTTTCCATATACAAGGAGGAACAAGGAGGAAAAAAATAATTACATATAAAGCTGCAGATCTCTATTCTGGACAGCTTTTTTAAAAGTACGTATTAAATTTAATTTTCAACACTGACCCACTTATCTTTTTCTCTTATGCATTTCCTTCTGCTATCTCTCATATATATTTAAATGTTTGACTTTCTTTTCTTATTTCTTTTGGCATTTCTATCACTGTCACTTTTTTCTCTAAAACTCTTCCTCTCCTTCCCCCCAAAATAAAGGCCCTCCTCCAAAATAAATACACATAGCCAAGCAAAACAAATCCATATATTGGCCAGGTGTGAAAATGTATCTCATTCTGTACCTCTTCTCTCTGTTAAAGAGAGGTAAAACATAATTCATCTTAAGGCTTTCAAAGTTATGGTTTATTCATTTCATTGATCATAATTCTTAAGTCTTTCAGTTCTTTTCCTTTAAAATGTTCTAGCCACATAAATTGTTCTTTTCTGCTCACTTCACTTGGAATAACTCCATACAAGTCTTCCCAGGTTTTTCTGACTCCATCCCTTTTGTCATTTCTTAAAGCACAGTAGTTCATTACTTTTCACTTTTTCCAACCTTTCCCCATTGATGGACAAATTCTTTGCTTCAGTAAATACTACTATATATATATAGTTCCTAATTATGATCCAGAATGGCTGGACAAATTCAAAGCTCCACCAACAGTGTAGTAACATGCTTGCCCTTCCATAATCACTTCAACAATTGTCATTTTCTCTTTTTGTCGCCTTTCTAAAAATTTTAGATATAGGATAGAACCTTAGAATTAGTTCTTTGAAGCAGTGGAGTCAAACTCAAATAGAAATGAAGGGCCATTATCCCTGTGGGTGCTCATTGACTTAGAAAATCAAGAAAACTAAAACTATATTTTATTAAATATTTCCCTATCATATTTTAATTTGATTCAGGTTCACTGGGGAATTGTAGGTCCATATGTAGCTGAGAAATCTGTTTTGGAGCATTTCCTCCCCAATTTCAATAGTATTTTATTTTTCCAAATATATGTAAAGATATTTTTCAACATTCATTTTTGTAAGATTTTGTGTTCCAAATTTTTCTCCCTCCCTCTCTTGTTTTCCCCCTCCCCAAGAAAGCAAGCAATTTGATACAAATTAAATAGAACATTTTTTTATAGTTGTTCATATCTTGTATTTCTTCTTATAGGAATTGTTTGTTACTCTTAGATCATTTGTTGGAGAATGATATCCTCATATATTTGAATCAATTCCATATGTGTTTTAGATATGTCTTTATTGGAGAAATTTGCTATAAATATTTTACTATTGAACTGTTTCCCTTCCAGTTCTAAATACATTGATTTTTGTTTATGCGAACACTATTTAATTGTATTAAATAAAAACTGTCTATTTTATCTCCAATGATCCTTTCTACTCATTGTTTTTTTCCCCTAAAAATAAATATAAAAAGTATGTCCCTCTCTAATTCTCTAATTTGTTTATAATACAACTTTTTATATATAAGACGTGTCCATTTGAAGCTTATATGCTGTGAGGTTTTCTTTTAAACCTAATTTCTTATAGACTGATTTTCTTTTTCATTGTAAGTTCATTAATGGCTTGATAATTTCTTTTTCTGAGACCAGTTTATTTAGATTCACTATTCCTTGTTCTATTCATTTGTGTTTTTTTTTATATTTCTATAAATATTCATTCACTTTACTGAAGTTGCCTATTTTGTTGTCATATAATTATATAAAATAGTTTGTAATAATTTCCTTTATTTCCTCTTAATTTTTATGAATTCTGCTTTTTTAATCTTTAATATTGGCATTTTGGTTTTTCTTTCTTTTTAAAAATCAGATAAGCTAATGGTTTATCTATTTTTATTAGTTCTTAAAACTAGCTTCATTTATTAATTCAGTTAACTTGCTTATTTTCAATTGTATCTCTTCTTTTTCAGAATTTATGTTTATATTTTGGATTTAGTCATTTTTTATTTGTATTTTTAGTAACATAATCAATTCATTGATATGTTCTTTCTCTTTTGTTGTATAGTATTTAGATATATAAATGTAAGTATTTAGATACATTTAGATACATAAGGGTTTCTTTGGATGCATCCCAGAAATTTCATTGTCATTTTCATTAATAAAATTATCTGTTGTTTCTACAAATTGTTCTTTGACCCACCAAGTTAAATTATTTGGTTTTCCATTTATATTTGAATCATTTCTTCAAAGGCTCTTTATTCTTATTTTTATTAAATTGTGATCAGTAAAGAACTGTTGAATATTTATGCTTTTCTACATTTGTTTATGAAGTTTTTATGCCTTAGTATCTAAGAAATATGTGTGTATACACACACATATATAAAACTTCATTCAAATCTATTAACATTCAAAGATTGATCATAGTTAATATCCCAAAAATTATATTAAAATCCTTTCTTAGCTTTTTGATAAACTTGTCTTTGAAAGGAGACTGAAGGAGAATGGAGGATGAAAGGAGAACATTAAGGTTTCCCACTTTTATAATTTTGCAGTTTCTCCCAATAGTATAATTAGCTTTGGCTTTTCTTAGCTACTATGCAATTTAGTGCATATATGTTATGTATTAATATTATTTCGTTATTTGTGGTTCCCTTAAACAATATCTTGTTTCTCTGTTTTATTTTTTTTAACTATGTCTGGTTTTACTGTTGCATTGTTTTATCACTACTTCTATTTTTTAAATTCTCCTGAAATGTAATGAATTCTGCTTCATTCCTTCATTTTAACTGTTTCAAGTGTGCTTCTTGTAAATGACATTGCATCAACAATATTTCCCAAAAACAAAATTTTGCTAAATTCTTCTCTTTAATCCATTCTATCACCTGTTTTATGGGAGAATTCATTCCATTCATCTTAATGGTTATGATTGCTAATTGTTCATTTTCCTCTATTATGTTTTACTCTTTCTTTACCTTTGCAAAGAAGAGAGAGGTAGAGAAAAAGAAAGAATTTGACTAGGTAGCACAGTGGATAGAATGCTGGGCCTGAAGACAGGAAGGCTCATCTTCCTGAGTTCAAATCAGACCTCAGACACACTAGCTATGTGACTGGGCAAGTCACTCTACTCTATTTGCCTCAGTTACGTCATCAAGAAAATGACAAACCACTCTAGTATCTTTATACCAGAAAACATCAAATGGAGTCACAAAGAGTTAACACGACTAAAATAACTAAACAACAGTAATTATAATTGAAATGATCTCTTCCTATTTCTCTTGCCTCTCCTTTCTTCACTAAGTCCCCAGAATCTGGTTCTTACATTTTCTTTTTTGCCTTTTTTTTTTTTTTTCCTGAGGCAATTGGGTTTAAGTGACTTGCCCAGGGTCACCCAGATGGGAAGTGTTAAGTGTCTGAGGTCAAATCTGAACTCAGGTCCTCCTGACTTCAGGGCTGGTGCTCTCTCCACTGCGCCACCTAGCTGCCTTTTACATTATCTTTTTCTTGTCCTATTCCTCCATCTATGATTCCTTCTTCAGAACTGATGTTAGTTTTTCTAGTGACTATTCTTTTCCTTGTTCAGCTCTCCTTCCTAACCACCATACCTTTCCTTCTCCTTGTTCCTGCTTGTTTCTTTATATTTCTATATGTACTCTGAAGTCCTGTGGTGATAGACAAATGACAAAACAGTAGGTGTGGATACACTGGAAACTAGGCACACAGATGGCACAGAAATAAGATCATCTTTTCACTGAACTGAAGCAGCAGTGGTGTTTGGCAGCCCAATGGGCATCCAAGCAGTCTTTTTAAGGTCTGCACTCTTCACTTCTTGGCATGAGGAAGAAACTAGAAAAGGTGCCCTAAAAATTGTCTGTTTCCCCCAACTCTGTTTACTGTGGCAGGTGGAGGTCCCACCCTGCAGTCAAAATCCAAAAGAATATACAAAAACTTTTGCAAAGATGATTTCACTCACCATCAGCACATGAAATGTTCACACACTTATGGACAATAAGAAATCCAGTAGGCCTGAAAGATAAACAGCTCTTGTGAGAAAACTCAGCAGGTATCACATGCAAATAGCAGCCCTTAGTGAAACAAAGCTGGAAAATGAAGGCCAATTTATCAAAGTTGGAGCTGGATACATGTATTTCTGGAGTGGCCACAGTGATGGAGAGTGCTGTGAAGCTGGGATAGGTTTTGTAATCAAAACCAATATAGTCAACAATTTGTCCCCCCCAAAGAATGAATGACAGGCTCATGACAATGCAATTGCCACTCTCAGGAAAGCACCAATATTAGTGCATGATGAATCTTGATGAGGTCCAAGAAAAATGTTATTAAAATATGGAGACCTTCATCATCTTTGTGCTGAAAGATGACAAGTTTATAATTCTAGGTCACTTTAATGTCAGAGTTGACACAGAGTATCAAATAAGACAGGGAGTCCTTTTTAAAAATTTTTTTATTAATTTTATAATTATAATTTTTTGACAGTACATATTCATGCGTAATTTTTTTTAACAACATTATCCCTTGTATTCATTTTTCCAAATTTTCTCCTCCCTCCCCTAGATGACAGGCAATCCCGTACAAATTAAATGTGTTACATTATAACCTAGATACAATTGAATGAGATGAGGTGAGATCTTTCAAGACAGTTGTGAAAATCGAGTAAGGCTTCATCTACTTCAGAGTTTGAGTAGGCCTGAAGGACTCTGAAGTTCGAGCAAAGGGCATTGCCTTCCCCTCCTATGACATCTCCCTGTTTCATCCAAATATGGGCAACTATGTACTTATTGGTCAAGTTCAATTTCATGGGTAGATCTCGCGTTTAGAATGTAAGACTCTCAGCCAATGAGGATGAGGGTCAGTGGTGGGAGGGGGCGTTTTGCGTTAGGGATTAAAGGTGCTGTCCTGCCCACAGGAGGCGCTTCCTCTCTTCGATAGTCTACTCGAAGAGTGGGACGCCCTTCTCGCGAGAATGTACAATAAACTTTGCTTTTCTCTAGAGCTCTCTCCAGCTTTTTTATTAAATGGTGACCCCTCACCATTTCCCTACCGCACACAATTTTCTTGTTGCACGGTAAGAATTGGATTCCGAAGGTATAAGTAACCTGGGTAGAAAGACAGTAGCGCTAACAATTTACATTCACTTCTCAGTGTTCCTTCTCTGGGTGTAGCTGTTTCTGTCCATCATTGATAAACTAGAAGTGACTTGGATCTTCTTTATGTTGAAGATTTCCACTTCCATCAGAATATGTCTTCATACAGTATTGTTGTTGAAGTGTACAGCGATCTTCTGCTTCTGCTCATTTCACTCAGCATCAGTTGATGTAAGTCTCTCCAAGCCTCTCTGTATTCCTCCTGTTGGTCATTTCTTACAGAGCAATAATATTCCATAACCTTCATATACCATAATTTACCCAACCATTCTCTATTTGATGGGCATCTGTTCATTTTCCAGTTTCTAGCCACTACAAAAAGAGCTGCCACAAACATGTTGGCACATACAGGTCCCTTTCCGCTCTTTAGTATTTTTTGGGATATAAGCCCAGTAATAAAACTGCTGGATCAAAGGGTATGCACATTTTGATAACTTTTTGGGCACGGTTCCAGATTGCTCTCCAGAATTGTTGGATTCTTTCACAACTCCACCAATAATGCATCAGTGTCCCAGTTTTCCCACATCCCCTCCAACATTCATCATTATCTTTTCATGTCATCTTAGCCAATCTGACAGGTATGTAATGGTATCTCAGAGTAAGACAGGGAGTCCTTGAGAAGAATAGTCAGAAATAGCAATAGTTACTATCAAAGACTTGTGAATCACAAGATCTTATCACCAATATTGTCTTCCATTTATCTAAATACAATAGAACTTCATGAATGTACCCTCACAGAAAATATGAAATTCAATAGACTATGTGATTGTAGGGAGAAGAGATGGGATGGGAGAGTGACAAAGGCGATATGTGGCACAGAGTACTGGATTGGTTAGACTTATCCCCTTCATGTTAAACATTCTTATTCCACAAAAACAGTAGTCCCAAAATAAAATGACTACCAGAAGATTTAATGTTAACAATTAAAGTGCTTCTCTGAGTGTGAAGTTAATTGCTAACTAATAAAAATTGAGCCAACACACAATTGGCTATAGTGGAGCAAAAAAAGAATGGGCACCTTTCAGAGATTTAATATCAGTGATTGTATTTACTCTTCTCAACCAGAACACTTGCAGATATCAAGATTGGTTTGATGAAAATAATAGGAAAATTCAGAAGCTGCTAACTGAAAAATAAGAATTCTACAGCGTTTACTGGAAGGATAGATCATCCATCTTTAAGAAGACATTGTTTAACTTCGTCAAAAGTAAAGTGCAAGTGAAGTTTAGAGAGATGCAGAATGCTTGGTTCAATTAAAAAAAAAAAAGTCAGATGAAATTCAGTTTTACAATAATAGTAACAATACAAAGCATTTCTGATTCCTGAATGCTATTCATGGGCCAAACACTTATAGTACATCTCAACCACTCAATGCTGATGATTAGTGATAAGGACATGATCCTGAAGATACAGACTGATGAAGTTGATGTATTTATTGCCAGAGCTAGCTTAATGTTTGGGAGGCTGCAAAGGAAAATATGGGAGAGAAGACATATGAGACAGCCTTCCAAACTGCAGGTCTGCAGAGACGTTGTGCTGACTTCATTGTTGTATACCTGTGAAACCTGGATAGCATAAGCAGTGCCATGCCACGAAACTGAATTGCTTCCATCTGAATTGTCTTAGGAAGATTTTGCAGATCACCTAGCAGGATACGATGTCAAACACTGAGGTCTTTTCTTGAGCTGAAATGTCAACCATTCAAACTCTGCTGCAAGAGTGCAACTCTAATGGACTGACTGCACTGTTCAAATGTCAAATATATATTTGCCTAAAAGATTATTTTACAAAGAATTTACACAAAGCAAGTGCTCACATGTAAGTCAGAAGAAGTGGTACAAAAATGCTCTCAAAGTCTCTCTGGAGAACTCTGGAATCAATTGTGAAACATGGGAGACACTGGCACAGGACCACCTAGCATATTGTGCCTGCATTAAAGAAGGATCTGTGTTCTCTGAGCATTTTTTCAATGTTAAAAGCTTGTTTGAATAGATTAAGTCAGAACAGATTTAATTGCACATATCCTCTTCTCATTATTTTTAGTTTGGCATTGCTTTTGATCTTTTTGATAATAAATCATAGATGATTAAGGAATGATTACCTAATCATTAGCCAGTCATTTCCCAACTTAACACAAAATCAGTTTAGATTTTTTGGCATGTTATTTGGTGCTTGTCCTGTCTAGTAGCTCCTGAGATTTCTTTGATAAAGGAAGTATTCATGATATATGTGGCTTTTGTAGAGTATACAAGTCTTTGATCTCTTTCATTTCTTAATTTCTTTTTCTCCCCTACATCTCCCATTTGTCCTCCTTTTGTCTCAGTTATCTAGTATTAAACTATAAATTGACTTGATTAGAATTTTGCTGAGTTCTTTGGGATATTTCTCAATCTTTTCATTTTCTGCAATAAATGATGACAAGTTTCCATGTCTTTTGGAAAATTTTTATTGTGAGCACAATAATTCTAGATGACCATGTGTCTCTTAAAATGACATTCTTGTTTCTTTTGGATCTACAATAAAATAAACCCCTCCGACTCCTTTATCTTCTCTTAGGAAAAGCTGTAAACCAATCTTTCTACTTTCATTTATAGAAATAATGTCAATATTGACATGATTTACTTCCTTCAGTAGTGTGTCAGTTACTGACTGGCCTATTATTCAGAGCTTTTACATTTAGAACATTTAGAATGTTACAGTTAAATTAATATTGGTAGTTGGACTAAAAACTGTGGTACTTAGGAATTTCAGGCCTCTTTTCCACCACTCTGCTGTCATCACTGTCTAGGTGGGAAAGGATCACTGAAGACTGGAGCTTGTTTTATGCTTTTCTTCATTTCATGGTTTGTGTTAGCCACATGCCACTCTTTAGCCAATTCATTTCCTAATGATTAACCTACTAATTACAAATCTTTCCATGCTTAGTCAGGCGGTCCTTAGAAAGCATACAATCTGATTCTGGGACCATACTAGATAAATACAAGAACAAACTGAAAACAACAATTGGAGCCGTAACTAGCAATCTTTGTACTTGCTGTTCCCAGGGTAGGAAGCATGAAATGCTCCTTCAAATCAGTATTCTAGCCTTTGGAACACCAGGAGGCCACTCTAAGGAGTCTGAAGGGAGTAGGTGGGGAGCTTACCTTGTGTTTGGCGAGCCTTCTGGTAACTTCCTATTTTTAATTAATTCTTCTGGATAGCTATGTGCTTTCTTTTATTGTTGCTTCTGTTGACGACTTGCAGCTGTAACATCTCTAAATCCAGTATCCTGTAGCGAACCCCAATCACCATGACCCAGTTTTGGTTCTGATAATAATAATGAACAAAGGCTTGCCAAGCTTCTACAGAGAAGGGGTGGGAAGAATGTGCCATCTCCATCGAATTTTCCTATCTTTGAAGACAATGCCTCTATGTCTGTACTATGAGCTGTTCATGCCTTAGAAAACTCTAAATATATAATTAAAGAGCTGACTGAAAGGGTAAATTTAAATCATATATCTCAAAGTGCACGTTCTCTTGGATCAGGCATTAAATCCACAGTTGTTACACTAGGTTTATTGTTTTCTTTTTCTGGATAAATGCTACTTGTTCTCTGTTTGTCTCAGGTTGCCTGTGATGAAAGAGCCCATGTGCATGCCATACTAATAGTGGGACAGAAGTATTCCAATACAACTTTGCAACTAATCAGGTTAAAATGTTGCTTTTTGAAGGGGACACCTACATTTTGCATACTCGGGGATTTTAAGCAGAACCATTTAGAAATGTTCTTTTTGCCACAATAAAAAAATGGCTGATTACAAAGATACCCTTGATGTTGCCTGTCCAGCCCAAACCTAGCTTACCTTGTGCTATGTTGTACAATGATCCCAATCAATTATAAGGGGTCCTTATTGATCCCAAATCATTGGGAAAGAAATGGAGCCAGAGACATGACAAGCATGTGACTAAGAAAAGATTAATGACTTACACTTATCATTGGATCAGTGGAGATTCCAAATGTCTCTGAAAAAAAAAAAAAGAAAAAAAAAAGCAAACAAACTGAAGAGCTTCAGACTCCTCCAGCTCATACCACTGTTTCTCCTCTTTGACACTCTCTTGGGGTTTATTGAAGGGTTGTAGATGGGGTTAGGCATCTGGTGCCCTGACAGTCCCATTGCTTTGGAGACTAAAGGCAATTGAGGTGCTTTCAGCCAGAAAAATATAATTTAAGGGCTTGGCATCTGGCTGGGAGCAGAGAGCTCTGTTGCCATGGCAATGACTCGCTTCATTTAACAGTAGCATATCCCTGAGTTTGGTCACATCCACATCCAGATGCACACAACACCCTGTCATACACCTTTTCCACAATACATGTGCATAGCCTCTGGCACATACAGCCTGGTCAAGACAGATAGATAAGACACAGCCCCATTTCCTACCAAGTCTTTCCTCAAAACAGACATCTGATACCCCAAAACTCTTATAACATCTATTTCACAACATCTCAGTATGCTTAAATTCCAGATATACACTTTCCCCAAGGATCCTTCCAGAATTTTATAACGGGCCCATATGGATGTCTGTTGATGTCATGGGTTTACAAAATTCAGATCTAAGACCCCAAAAGACCATCTAGCACAACCTTCTCACTGTACAGATTAAAAAAAACATGCCCAAAGAACAGAAGCAGATTTCAAATGCAAGATCTCTGATTCCAAGTCCTATATTCTCTGACCCATACCACACTGTGTAGTCAAATACTATTTCCATATCCTAGTCACTGACAGCCATTTTCCTATATCTCTTAATTTCCATATATCTCCCTAGTGAGGGGTATTGAACACTTGAAGGGTCAGATTACACCAGAAATCATTCTAATATTTATCCAGTGGTATATGGAGTTTAGGCTTAAAGTTGGAGAAAAGGGAGAAATGATAGCTATGCAGAGTTCTCTGATTCTGTCCCATGCCTTACTTTGTAAATAAAATAGATAAATCAGAGGAAGGGGAGAGCAGCTAAGAAGTTTCAGTCCTAGTATGAGGTGGTGAGGTCAAGCTGAGTTGGAGTGGCAGCAGTGGTACTAGAGAAGAAAGGGTGAATAAAGAAATGCGGGTTTTTTTTAATTTCTTTTTTTTTAAATAGTATTTTATTTTTCCAAATATATGCAAAGATAGTTTTCAACACTCACCTTTGCAAAGCCTTGTGTTCCAAATTTTTGTCCCTCTCTTTCCCCTAGGCAATAAGGAATCCAATATAGGTTAAACATGTACAATTCTTCTAAACATATTTGTCATATTGCACAAGAAAAATAAGATTAAAAAAACTAACAAAGCAGCAACAACAAAAGGTGAAAAATACTATGCTTTGATCCACATTCAGTCTCCATAGTTCTCTTTCTATTTGTGGATGGCACTTTCCATCACAAGTCTATTGGAGCTGCCTTGAATCACCACATTGTTGAAAACTGCCAATTCCATCATAGTTGATCTTCACATAATGTTGCTGTTACTGCGTACAATATTTTCCTGGTTCTGTTCATTTCACTCAGCATCATTTCATGTAAGTTTTTCCTGAAATCAGTCTGCTCATCATTTCTTATAGAACAATAATATTTCATAACATTCATATACCATAACTTATTCAGCCATTCCCAATTGATGGGGCATCCACTCAATTTCTAGTTCCTTGCCACAACAAAAAGGCCTGTAACAGGATTTTTTTTGTTTTTGTTTTTGTTTTTTTGTTTTTTTAATTAAAGGAAAAGCTTTTTTTTAGAAAGCATATGCATGGGTAATTTTTTCCAACATTGATCCTTGAATAATCTTTTGTTCCATACTTTCCTCTCCTTCCCCCCACTCCCTCCCCTAGCTGACAGGTAGTCCAATACATTTTAAATATGTTGAAATACATGTTAGATCCAATGTGTGTACATATTTATAAAGTTATCTTGTTGCACAAGAAAAATCAGATAAAGAAGGAAAAAAAACTGAGAAAGAAAACAAAATATAAGCAAATAACAACAGAGAGAGTGAGAATGCTGTGTTGTGGTCCACATTCAGTTCCCACAGTTCTCTCTCTGGGTGTAGATGGCTCTCTTCATCACTGAACAAGTGGAACTGGTTTGAATCATCTCATTGTTGAAGAGAGCCACTTTTATCAGAATACATCCTCATATAGTATTGTTGTTGAAGTGTATAATGATCTCCTGGTTCTGCTCGTTTCACTCAACATCAGTTCATGTAAGTCCCTTCAGGCCTCCTTGAAATCTTTCTGCTGGTCATTTCTTTCAGAACAATGATATTTCATAGCATTCATGTACCATAATTTATACCATAAACCATAACCTACACATAATAGGTACTTAAATGTTTACTGAGTAATTAATTGACTGATTGGGCTCTGAAAGGGTATACTTGAATCAAGGACAGCATGGTACTTATAGATAAGCACCTACTCAGTGTGAGATAATGGTTCCCTACTTAATGTGATGGTGATGGTGATGTAATGGTTGGGAGTGTGTTGTAGTGATGTAATCATACTGAAGTATTAAGGGAGTCTCACACATAGAAGATACTCTCAGCCACAGCTCTCAGCTACAGACAGAGAAGAATTCAGGCTCCAGACTCCAGATTCTAGACTCCATCTTTGACCAGCTTCATGGTAACTCTCCTCCTTCCTTCACTTCTCTACCTAAAGACCAAAGTTCATCCTGGGATCCACCAAAGAGCTAGTCCAGACGTTACAGTTGGCAGAAACTCTAGATTTGGAAGAGAACCCAGCTTGCTGGAAAAGAATATGGTTTAGGACATGTTAAGTTGGAATTGACATTAGACTGCCTTTTAGATTTAGTCTGCTGAGATATTCTGTCAGCAAATGGAAATATGGTAGTAAAGTGCAGGTGAGAATTCAAAATCAACTTCACAGAGTTGATAATTGAAGGACAAAATTATAAAGAGGAAAGGGCAGAGGACTGAAGCTTGACAACAGTACTTCTGAAGACACCCATTCAAAGGAGATTAAATGCCACTGAACAGTTAACACACACTCAAGTACTCCTAAACAATCAAACTTTCACATACTTAGGTACATTCACATATCCCCATGCACCAACACCCACAATTACAGAACCCAAGAAATGGACATATTTGAGCATGAGGACTGGTCAACATATACCCATATATTCTCAACATTTTCCTGCTGTGAAGAAACACTTATCATTATAATACTTCTCTTGCCCCAGAACAGTTGCATTCTCCCAACCATAACTCTGCTCCTAATTCTACCTACTTATTTGAAATTGAGTTTGAATTGATTTCTCTGCCTATTCTTATTAATAGCATCATTTCTACCACATATTCCCCCCCCTAAAAAAATAGCTCTGCCAGGAAGAATGAGAGATAGCCATTTTCTTTCCTCCTCCCTGCCCTTCAGTCTTCCCTTCCTTCTTCTTTGGGGTACTTCACTGGAGGAAGTAGAAAACCACAGAAATGGAGAAAAAAAAATTGTAGACAAGGGAAGTTCTGTGGTGGGATTTGAAAGTGAAACAGTAGATTTAGGGAACTACATTGTGTTTCTCTATTTTAGGCAGAGGGTAAATTATGGAAGGCCAAAGAAGGATGAAAGAGCCATTTTTGAAAAAACCTGAGGCAAAATCTTATGCAAATTGTGAAATGGGATTTCTGAAGTTCCTTCAAGCATTTGGGAGAGTCTCTATCTGCCTAGATCATAATTCTTTCATGCACAGTGAGAAGGGAAGTCAAAGTGCATCAGGAGACAGGCAAAGGATAGAGAGGGAGAAGGAGGCAGAGATGAGAATTGATTCAAGAAAAAGCAGAGCAGATGGAATTGAGAAATTTGGAACTAAGAAGATAGAAAGAAGCAAGGATATCAATTCAGTAATTCTGGTGCAATTGTTCTTAAACGGTAGGAAGGAGAAAGAAATTGGAATATGGACAAGAAGACAGGATGTCACCAATGACTAGTAATTTAGCACTAATCAAAAAAGGCAAGTTAGGAAAGAAAGGCATAGAATTCTTTTTTTAACTGTAGAGAAAGAAACAACAGACTTTTCACTTGATTTGTTTATAATAAGAAAATGTAAGCAGCTCCTGAAAAAAGATGTGGATATATTCATTATTCTTGATTTACTAGAACAAGTGCCAGGGGACTTGACTTGATTCTATTCTAGGCTCCCTAACACTATTTCCTGTAACCTTCAGCAAACTACTAAATCATTTTCTGCTTTAACCTCCCTTCTAAAAATAGGGATTTATGCATTATTTATACATTATTAAGATTTTTGTGATTAAAAAGTACTCACAGAATTAAAACTACTATATATTTCAGATAAAAAGCTGATCAATTGGTATAAATATTTTTTTTAAAAAATCTCCTTTCTTGACCCCAGTTAATCTGAACCAGAATTATTGTCATCATCAACAAGTATTTACTGAGACTAAAACATGTAGGTTTCTCTGTGAGGAAACAGAGATCCAAAAAGTGTTTGGGAAGGACAGATCAAAAAAAGGCCAGTATATATAATAATAATAATAATAATATTCAGTTTATTTTGTTTGTTTTTAATTTGGGGGGGGGATTGACTTGTGATTTCATCAATGTGAAAAACTTCTATCAATAATGCAGAATGTCAATTCATCTATAACTTAGAATCTTAGATTCAGTTCAATACAATTCATTAAACATGTATGCCTACTGTATACTAGGTACTGTGCTAAGTGCTGAAAATGCAGAATAGAAAAAGAAACACAATCCCTACCCTCAAGGAGCATATAATCTAATGTGGGAAGACACATTGTTGGTGGAGGGTGACAGTGAGAGGGGTGGCAGGGGTGGGGGGCACTTGGTGCAGGAGTCCAGGGAGTTGAAACCAAGAAGAGGTATGGATGAAAAATGGAGAGAATTCGAGAATTCTTAGAGAATTATCTGTGAGCACAGTAGGTTAGATTATTTATCTGTAGTTACTCAGGTGGTTTGTGCCATCTGAAACACAATTGGAACTCGGGTCTTCCTCACCCAAGATGGGCATTTTTTCCACCATGCCTTTATATTTGTACAATGCCCTCTAGTTTGCAAAGAATTTTCAGTCATAGTTGTCTCATTTGAGCCTTTTAATGACTTTATGAAGTAGATAAGGAACATAATTTAACTTTGTTTAATAAAGGAGACACCCAGGGTGGCCAAAGTCACATAGCAAAAGCTGAGGAGATAAAACAAATCTTTTGCCTGCAAACCCAGTGACCTCTCCACTGTGATCCATTTCAATGGGCTAGAACAACCAAAGGCAAAAGAGGAGAGAGAGAGAATGGGGATTGCTCTTCTGCATGAGATGGGAAAAGAGAAGAGTTTCTGACAAAGAGCAAACCCAAAGATGTTGAAACCTGGCTGGATGTTCCTTTTTTACTCCTACTGCAATCTGTGATCTACAACTGCCACTCTCTTCTTGGCCAGTCTTGAGCAATATTTCTCAGTGGTGGCTGAAGAGCTGCATTATAAGATATAAATAAAATAAGATCCAGGATAAGAGACACTCATGAGATAAGAGATGGAGAGAGTGAGACATGCAGCCCCACTTGAGATAAGAGATGGAGAGAGACATGCAGCCCCACTCCCCATAACCTAAGAGGTTGTGTAAGTCACAATTAGACTGCACACTGCCCCTAACAATGCTCTTCCCACTCAGTAGTCACTTAATAAAAGTCTGTTGCAAGAATGACTGAATACTGTAAATCTCTAATGTACTTATGTAAGATGGAATTTATATCATCCTCCTACCAGAGTACAAGGCCCATGAGGGCAGGGACTTCTTGTGTTTTATCTGATCTAAATTTTCAGACATTGCTCCTTTAGAACTAGATCCCATCCAGACCAAAGGGAGGTATTTCTTACACCAAGTCTCCCTCTAGTGTCCAATCCTGGGACAATAGGAAAACGTTCATTATTCCAGGAAAAACCCTGAAAATCAGGAATCACCTTTGGGTTGTGTCCATTTTCTCAGTGACTTTATGTTTTTCTCTGCTTCTGAGCGGTTGGAGTTTGACTGATCAAGGCTAAAGCACTATTATGCAAAAAAGCTCTAGCTGGTAAGAATAGTGTAGTGGCCAAATTAGAAATCAGAGATAGACAAATTCACTTTAATGAAGCATGCATTTATTAAGTACTCACTAGGTGCAAAGCACAGCATTATGCCCTAAGGATACAAATTTAAAAACATTTCTTGCGCTCAAAGAACTTATTAGGCAATGGTACAGGCATAGATAAAAATGATACAAAAGCAAGGAAGGAACAAAGGAGTAGTTCAAAATGGCATGAAAAAACAAGAGGAAAAAGAAATCATTTTATGATTATGAAATTAAGAAAGGGTTCTTATAGATTCATCTGTAGAGAATCTGGAAGGAAGTAGGCAATTTCACCAATATATTCTTGTTTAATTGTTGATTGCATAAGCATAGATGAGGAATATGTATACAATCTATAATTTGGAGCAAGTCACCTCATCTCTCTAAGTCTCAGTTGTCCATCTATAAAATGGAGCTAAAATCTGTTCTGTAAGTTGTGTACAAGTCACAGAGGCTCAGAATAAAAAGTGATCCATGAGGTCATCTAATACTTAAAGAGAAATCTTCTCTCTAACATTCTCAACAAATGGATGTCATCCAGTCTACTTGTAAGCTTCAGTATTGGATCTCCCAAAATCTCACTCACAACTCTTTTTGGACAAATGTAATTGTTGGCAAGGTTTTTGTTGTTGTTTGTTTGTTTACTAAGCCTAGATCCACTTCTGCTTAATCTGCCCACAGTCCAACATCTGTTCTAGATCAAGAACTATGGGAACTGAGTGTGAATCACAATATAACATTCTCACTCTCTCTGTTGTTGTTTCCCTGTATTTTGTTTTCTTTCTCAGTTTTTTTCTTCCTTCTTGATCTGATTTTTCTTGTGCAGCAAGATAACTCTATAAATATGTATACATATATTGGATTTAACATGTATTTCAACATATTTAACATTTATTGAACTACCTGCCAGCTAGGGGAAGGGATGGGAGGAAGGAGGAGAAAATTTGGAACAAAAGGTTTTGCAAGGATCATTGTTGAAAAATTACCAATGAATATGTTTTGTAAATGAAAAGTTTTAGTTAAAAAAAAAAAAAAAGTCCTCCTAAAAATGTAGTGTTCAAAAGGGAACATAACTATCCAAAAGTGATCTGTGTTTAAAGTATTTGAAAAACCTTAAAGAACTATATAAATAGTTACTGTGATAATGATATAGCTAGCATTCAATAGCTGTTTAAAAACACTGTTATAAAGGACATATGGAAAAGATAAATCAGTAATAAAATTGATCAGTATAGCAAAATCAGGGTATAAAAGATGAATAACAACCTGTGTGATTCAGTTGGTACTAATAAGATACTAAAGACCAGGAGGAAAACCTTTAATATAATTTTTAATAATAATTTATCCTCCTCAATTACATATTAAAACATTTTTTTAGTATTTTTTAAAGTTTTGAGTTCTAAACTCTATCTTTCCCTGCCCTCCCCTCTCTCTGAGATGGTACATAATCTGATATGTTATGCATGTGCAATCATGTAAAGCATTTCCAAATTAGTCACTTTGTACAAAAAGATAAAGAAAAAGAAAGAAAAGAAGAAAGCCAGTAATGAAGAGAACCAGCTACACCCAGCGAAAGAACTATGGGAAATGAATGTGGACCACAACATAGCATTTCCATTCCTTCTGTTGTTGTCCGCTTACATTTTTGTTTTCCTTCTCAGGTTATTTTTACCTTATTTCTAAATCCAATTTTTCTTGTGCAACAAGATAACTGTATAAATATGTATACATATGTTGCATTTAACATATACTTTAACATATTTAACATGTATTGGTCTACCTCCCATCTAAGGGAAGGGTGGGGGGAAGGAGGGGAAAAGTTGGAACAAAAGATTTTGCAAGGGTCAATGCTGAAAAAAAAGTAATTCTCAGACTCTTCCAAAAAGAAAAAGAAAAGAAAAGAAAAGAAGAAATCATACTTTAGTGTGTATTTAGTTAATATCGATTCTCTCCCTGGAGGCACTTAGTATGCTTCATCATGAGTCTTTTGGGATTGTCCTGAATCATTGTATTATCTAGCACAATTATTAAATCTTCAATGACAAATTTATGGGAAAACATGAACAGATTCATAATTCTAGAGTCAGTTTGACTTCTCCATCTTCCTCATTTTAATAGAAGCAATGAAATGTCAGATCCTGTTAATATTTCTACCATCTCCCTCCCCTTTGCCACCTCCTCTCTAGTTCCAATGCAATCATGTTTAATTCAGTCTTCTATCTCTTCACTCCAAGAATATTATAAAAACCAATCTTCCTACCTCTGGTATATCTTTAATCTCCTTCTTAATCTCTAGACTTTTCAAATTATCTCAGTAATCTAATTCATTACTATGAAAACATCAACACTCTAATCAAAACTCTTTAGTGACTCCCCATTACCTCTGTAAAACATAAGTCCTCGAGGGCAGAGACTGTTCCATATTTTTCTTGTATATCTTCAGTATGTGGCATCATGAATGGCACAAAGTAGGCATTTATGAAATACATGTTGAAATGAACTATCTATAAAATGAAGTATAAATTCCTAATTCTGCCATCCAGATCCTTCTACAAGCTGGCTGCAATCTTCCTGTCTATATTTCCCTTGACATATTTTGAGTTCCAGCCAAACTGGACTGTTTCTCCATCCTGTATTTTCTTCCTGTATTCTCATGTCTCCATGCCTTTTTCTGAGCTATCTTCCAAGCCAGGAAAGATTCTCTCCTCCCAATCCCATTTTTTCAAGCCCCAGCTGGGAAGCTGTACCCTTCAAGAAGTTCTTTCTGACCATCCTTGATGGCATCTCTCCTTCCTCAAATTTCTCACACTACTTTTCCTAGATCTTGCCTTTTTCTTATACACTAGCTTTCATTATTTTTTTCTCTTTTGCCTTCCTTTTCCACAATTCAAATTAAGCTCCTTGAGAGGAAGGGGGGAGAGGAAGAAGATAGTCAGAAAGAGAAAGAGAGTGTGTTGCAAAATAAATAAAATAATAATAATATTTATATAGTGTCTAGGCATTATATGTGCCAGGCACTGTGCTAAGCACTTTACAATTATTATCTGATTTGATCCTCTGGAACAACCCTGGGAGGTAAGTGATATTATTGTTCATTTTCACAGATGAGGAAGCTGAGACAGAAACTATTGTGCCACAGTTCTCTTTTAAGGTCTTGACCCAATTTCCCTAATTGTCCTATTCAGTTACTCTGCCTCAGGTTATAACCTTTCCCTCTTAATGTTAGGATAAAGATCTTATATCTTAGACCTTAATGTTTGATGAGATAAAAGTCTTTATGCATTTTAGACATCATTAGAATATCGGGAGCCTCTCCAGTACCTCCCATTATGTCATCCTAGGTGCCTCCCCACATTAGGTCATCCCCATCCAGGTGCCTTCCCCATTATGTCATTGTTTTTGTTACCCTATGAAAGAATCTCGTGTATCTGACCTTTGGGCTGGATTCTTTGAAATGATAGTCTCGTTCAACCCTAGGACCAAACCACGAATCCATTTGGTCCCAGTAAATCTCTCCCATTTAATAAATTATTGAATTGTTCTCTAATCTCTGTCTTGCTCAGTTTCTTTGCTATTACAAAAGCAGTTAATTGACATGTCCAAAATCACATAGCTTGTAAGTGACTGAAACCCCATTTAAACTCACATCTTCCTGATTTTAGGCCCAACCTTCTATATTCTGTGCCCCTTAGCTACCCAGATTAGAACTATTCTCAACCTCTTTATTTTCAGAACTTCCAATTAACTTCAAAAACCCCTTCCTGTTCCCTCCTCCCCTTTTTCTACTTCCTGTCTTTATAATCTTACAAAGAGCTTTTGTTTTCCCCACTATCTCTGCCAGGGAGTCATCTTTCCTGACTTTTCTGCCAGTTTTACAGAGAAAAGCAAAATAGATTAGAAATGATAAACCTTCCCTTATTTTTTCTCCCTACCACTATATTCCCTGTCCCAGCTCTTAGTATTGCCTCCACCCTCCTTCCCATCCTCAGGGAAGTTCTGAGCAACTTCAAGGCACCTTATCAGAGCCAGCCATATAGGAACCTGGCAATGAATATTGTGATCCAGAGCTTCCATCCAGGCCTCTAATCTCCTTTCCTTATGATTTCAAGGTGGACACCAACATGCCATATAACATTCTTCCTAAATAATCACACAGCAAAAAAAAAAAAAAAAAAGTAGCCACAAGCACATATAGAGTGCCAAAAAAACCCCAATGGGCTTCCGTGTGCACACACACAGACACACTTTTCCTTCTGATAGGAGTCACCTTATCCTAAGGTGACCAAACATCAGGCTCTAAGCTTTTCATTTTAGTTTTTAAGCTTCCTGTCCTCTAAATGTCCTGTGTTGACATGTTTTCTCTCCACCCACTGGGCTTTGACCTTTTCCTTCCTTCCTTCTTTTTTATAGTTTGGTGAGAGAGTTCAGTCCTTATATTTTTGGATTTTACCTTTCCACACTCTTGTTGCACCCACTCCTCCTGTCATTCAGCTGTCTATTTAAGAGATTGCAAAGGAAGTGATATAATTCTGGGTCCTGACAGTTAAACACAAAGGCAAGACAAGGGGAAGGGTGGAAAGAGAGAAGCATTTATTAAGTGCCTATTATGTTCCAGGCACTGTGCTAAGTATTAGCCCACTTGGTTCTCACAAAAACTCTGTGAAGTAGATACCATTATTATTCCTTTTTTTATAGATGAGGAAACTGAGGCAGACAGAGGGTTACTCTGGGTCACACAGCTACTAAGTATTTGGGACTGGATTGGATGGGCCTGACTGTAGGAACTGCACTTTACCCACTCTGCTACTTATATAAGCATCACCCCTTTCACTTGTGTCATTACTAAATTCATAAGTTGTTCCTATATCTTCAAGTCATGATCATTAAAAACAAAAATTCATAGTGTTGTACTGAACAAAAAAGACAATTTATTTTCATTTTGTCAGTTTATTTTTCATTTCATTCCATTTCCTTATACTGGCAATGCAGCTTTTCTGGTCATTAACAGGAACCAGAGAATATAAGCCTTATGATACTTTTCATCTCCCTGTGTCAACTTCCTTAGCATCCATCTAGCTAGTTCCATGGAATCAATGCTGGTCATTTCTGTCCAATAAGAGGACCCACTATATGCAGCCAGAAGCACAGTAACCACAGGCTATCCAACCACTCTTCTTCTGGACCTCACTTCCCTCCCCCATCCTCCCTACACTTTTGAATTATGAAGTCAATCACAAAGTCATCCTAACTAGGCTTGCCAACTAATATCACTGTTCTGAGCCAGACTTAATCAGGCCTGTGCACCAGGTACAGGATTGAAATGCAATGAAACACTCAAAATTCAACCAAGATAAATTTACTTAATAAGAGGTTTTTAAAGAATGTAATCACTGATCCCAGCAGATGATACTCCCCTTCTCCTCTAAATATGTCGAGCCAACATTACACAGTCAGAAGGACAAACAGACTCACATACACATGATACAGCATCAGGTCTAAAAATCACTGATGCCTCAGATGCTGGGCTTTTTATACTGCAGGCAACCAGGAAACCATGCTTCAACCTTATTCCCCAGACCAATGAAATCCCAAAGACAACCCCATTGCTCTTTAAAAAGAAAACAGCCCAGCCAACATAAAACAAATTCAAATTCCCCTGACAAGGTTTTTTTCTTCCACCCCCAACTTTCAATTGCCAGTCACTTTTTATGTAGTCCCAATTCCTGGAAATTATTCACTCTCCAACAAGGTCTAGCTCCTTGGAAAGTACCTTTGTGTGGACAAAGGTCTGTAATCTATTATCTCATCAGATTGACTGAGGTGCTCACAATATGGAACTAGGAGTTTTTGTTGTTGTTGTTTTTCTTAATCTGCTATATCAAGATAATAGAGGCTGAAGAATGGGACCGGACTTTGAAGATAAGATATGTGTCTTTGACAGATTAGAGTAAAGGAAGAGTTAAAGAGAATAGAAGCTATTTTCTTAGGAATTTTCTGTTAAACTACTTAAAGATACCAGGTAGTAGGAAGGGCAATAGTGTTTAAATACCCTCTGTTAGGGAAAGTTTTTTGGTAATGATGCAGTGCTTATTGAGACAGTATTATAATTATAAGGGAGAGAGAACTGGTTAAAGCTAAGAGATGATATTAGTATTTTTGATCTGGGGGGATCCTCTAATTGTGTGATCAATCACAGTGCTATGTTAGGAGATTTCATAGATATGTTGGCCCAAGTTATGCCTTGTGTTTCTACTGACCCACATATAGTATATGCCAATACAGGAAATAAATAATCCTGAAAATGTGAAATCAGAACTCTGCTAAAGACACTTTTTGTTTAATATATTTTTTTAAAAAGAAGCAAGGAAAGCATGATAGGTATGAAATATATATAACTGAATCTCAGTTGTTATTTTTAAGTAATTTTCCTGAACTATATTGTTTTTCTCTTTCTCTTTTTTAAGTTTCCAAAAGGAATGCTTCACTAGGTAGTGAAATAAAGTGGGATATGTTTAAAAATGATGGACCCAAATGGCATGAGAGGTGAAAGTGAGACTACTGACTTTGTACAGCCTACCCTCACTTAAATTCAACTCACTTACAAGTCATGGAATCACTTCCTTGATATTATGGTCCTCTTCAATGACATAAAATTTGCAACAAAAAACAAAAATAAAGATAACCTTGATCAAACTAGATTTGCATCAGGACTAAGCTTTTGAATTTTGTAATCTGGCCAATCTAATAGCTATGGGCTACAGAATAAAAATTAATTTGGACAAAGATTGCACGGAGGAATTTGAATTAAAATTAACATTGCTACTATTTTAAAAGTTATGTGAACCTGGTGTGAGGAAGCAGAAACCTTTGTCAGGGTGTCAGGAAAGCAGGGAAAAGGCTACCTGCTCAATAACTGAGTTATTGCTGAATGCCCTTTTGAAATTTATCAAAGTCTCAAGATAATTTGAATAGAATTGGTCCCAGCTCTTAATAATATGATGCTAATTGAAAGAAATTCATTCACTCTAAACTGAGTAGAATCATAAAGACCTAGCATACTTGCCCTTCAGTTAGAGTGGGTAAGGTTGAATTAAAGGGGGGAAAAATCTTGAAATTCTTTTTGGCTTTGTGTTCTTGTGGGCCTGATTAATATCAAGACTGAAAATATGCTGGTTAAATCCCAGACTGTTTGGCTGGGGGAGGTCTCTCCAAAGAAGATGACTTTTTTTTTTTTTTTTTCTGGAAGAAGCTCTAGAAGCAAAATCTCTAAAAGTTTCTGAAGATGATCATTTTGAAAGATAGTATCTACAGCTTGATGAAGAAAAAGCAAAAGTCATCTGTGTAGATGGCATCTAGCTGTAATGAGAAGTAGCCCATTGTTGGAAGAGGGCAACATGAGAAGTGTTCAAGCCATAGCCTCACCCTAGAAGCATGAGGGTGTTCCCTTTCCCACCAAGGTGGCAGATTGTTAGAGACATTCCTCTCTATCTTCATTCTTCTTCAGGCTCTCTCCAGATTCTCTCTAGACTCTTCCCCTGAACTTCACATACTTTGTGGCTTTCTCCCTCTGATTGGCCAGTTCTTCCCCAGAATCTCCATTTTAAGAAGACCCAAGCCAGCCACATCTTTATTTTTGCCCAGCCTGGATTTCTGATTGTCCAGACTTTTTCTACCATGCCCCAGCAGGTACCTTTATCCCTTGTCTCCCTCCCTACACTTTCTAGGCTTCTTCTGAGTGTGGTCTTCTTCCATTAAAATATAAATTCCTTGAGAGCAGAAGTTGTCTTTCCTTCTCTTTCCTATATCATAGTCATATTGCTTAGCACAATGCTTAAGCTTTTAATAAATTCTTCTTGATTTGATTATAGACTATGATGATTCCATTATTTGATTTCTCCTTGCTGATTTCTTTGGTTATTTGTCTTGACTAAATCTTGTTACTTACACCATTGGGCTTTTGAGCATGTCCAGTTTGCCTCAGAACTGCTATATCCCCTACCATGTGAATGGGGTAGCCTCCTTGACCAAGAGAGGGAAGGCACTTGCCTTCCTTTACTTACTTTTCTTTTACCCAGGCTCTGAAAAATGAGCTCCACTGTGTTTGTGGTCTTCGTTGTTTATCCTCAATTTCAAGTGTTAGAGGTAATCCCCACTCAATTAAAAGTTGGCAATAGTAGCTGTGGGTCCAGGACTGTGGGTAGAGTGGCCCAGACAGGGTGGCTTAAAAACCCTGTGAAGACAGGGTGCCTGGAATTCAAGGAGCCATGAGAGGGTTTTGGATTCAGAACGGGGACTGTACTCTAAATGAAGCTAGCTAAACAAGGGCCTCGGCTCTCAGAAAAATGTTTGCTCAAACTAGATTAAATGAGGTGTTTTGCACTTCAAAGTGCTCAATCAACAATGAGGAGTATCTATTCCATAAGGATAGTTGCCTGAAGATAACCCAGCTCTCTCTCAAAATAATCTAGGTCAAACATCTGCCATTGTAAATCCCTTATCTTTCCCCCTGTAAGTGGAAAGTCCAGTCACTGTTTAATGTCAAATGTAACCTCAAGACTGAACCAGAATGCTTATAACCTGTCCCTACTTCTGTTTGGGACAGAACTCTACTGAGTCCATCCTGCCCCTGCCGGTAAATAAATCACTCTAAATTATGAACATCTTGGCTGTCTGGAATTTTATTGCCTGGGCTATCTCAAAACTATGAACCTAATCTCCTACTTCTTCCCAGTGATTGAGGCAGTACAGAAATAGGATTATGCCTCTCATTTTTCAGATGAAGTATGTTTGTATATTTATGTGAGGATACTTTAAAAAGTAAATCTTTTTTAAAATCTCTGCCATATAACTTTATTTTATTGTTCCTTTTCTGGTCTGTTAAAATGAATATATTAAATGGAAGGAACTTGAATTAGCAAGAAGTTCTAGAGTCGTGTAAGATTCATGTTAGTGTTTTTAATTCTATTTCTAAAAGCAAGAATTCCAGAATCATATGAGAATTGATTACAAGAGGAATTGATATATAAGAACACTTGGCATAAGAACAATTGATAAGAAACTTCGGCTGACCTAGGTTCGAGTCTTGACTCTAATATAGCTTATCTAGAAAAAAATGCCTTCACTTTTCTGAGCTTCAAGCTCTTGTCCTCCAATTTAGGAGATGATGATATTTGTACTACCTCTCTCAAAGGGTTGTTGTAAATGGAGTGGGTTGTATTTATACTTGTTGATTATCTCCAGTGATACTTGAGGTACTAGTATTAGCAATACCAGCTCATACTGGCTTATATTCTTTCCATAAACCTACAAGAAGATGGGGTATGACTTTACAATTAATTGGCAAAGGAGTGTAATTTTTTAAAAAATTTGTTTCTAATTTCTTTCCTCCTCTTACCCCTCCTCACTTATTGAGAAGGCAAGCAATATATCAATTATGTATGTGAAGTCATGAAAAACATATTTCTATATTAGCCATGTTGAAAAAATAAGAAAAATCAAGAAGCATAAAGAAAGTGAAGAAAATATGCTTCAAACTTTACTTCATCAGTTCTCTCTCTGGAGATGAGTAGGATTTTTCTTTATGACTCTTGGAATTGTCTTGGATCATTGTCTTGATCAGAGGAGCTGTCTTTCATTGTTGATCATCCTTAAAATTTTGCTGTTATTGTATACAATGTTATCCTGGTTCTACTCACTTCACTTTGCATTAGTTCATGTAAGTCTTCCAATGTTTTTCTGGAATCATCCCCATCATCATTTCTTATAAGCTCAATAGTATTCCATCATTATCATATATAATAACTTGTTTATCCATTTCTCATACCTTCAATTCCTACTGCTTTGCCGCTATAAAAAGAAATGCTATAAATATGTCTTTTTCCTCTTTTCTCTTGTCTCTTTGATAAAGACCCAGTAGAGATATTGATGTAAACTCTGCCTCCTTTTGGGGGGAAGGGTCAGAAAGGAACTTTTGAGGGAAGGATACTCCTGACTCTCAAACATTCTGGGAGGAGCACACCTTCCTAGGGGAAACTCTCAGATAAGTAATATCATTCAATGGGAAATCTCAGCCTGGGGCATGGTCAACTCCTCTATTGAGTTGAAGATTAGCCCCATCTTAGGGCTGGGACAAACCTCTGCTCATTTCTAATCAGGAGTTTGGGGGCTAAGAAAGCTGTTTTCTTTTCATAAATAACTCCATTCTTTGCCAAAACCTCAAGCCTGGGGTTTGCGAATTTCCCAAAACCTGGTCAAAAGGGATCCTACTGCTGTTACAAGATCTCTCAACCTTCAATTCCCATACCTCAATAGTATTGCTGGGTCAAAGGACACACACACACACACACACACACACACACACACACACACACAGTTTAATATCTCTTTGGATATGGTTCCAAATTGTTCTGCAGAATAGTTAGACCGGTTCACAATTTCAATAATGCATGAATGTACCTATTTTTCCACATTCCCTCCAGCATTTATCATTTTCTTTTTCTGCCATGTTAGCCAATATGATAATACTGTGATACTTTAAATTTATATTTCTTTAATCAATAGTAATTTAGAACATTATAAATGACTGTTTATAGCTTTGAACTATTGTTCTGAAAAACGTCTATTCATATTCCTTTTATTATTCATCAACTGGGGAATGGATCTTATTTTTATAAATGTGTCCCTATATATTTGAAAAAGAGAGTGTACTTTTCAATGTGACCACCAGATGGTGTTACATTAAAGCCACCAACCCAAAGGTCTCGTTATGTCTCAGACAAATGTGTATACTGTTCCTTGTGTTCCATGTGTATACATGTGGCAGTCATCTAGAAAGCTTCATGTTTCAAGAGAGTTGGCAATAAGGAAACCTTAGTGAACTTTTAGTCTAAACTGGGCGTTGATGAAATATACCTCAGAATTATTGGGAAAATATAGTTAAATCTCTGGCTTTCTCCCTCTCTCCCTACTGCATCTGAAATACTTCCTAGACAGATCTTGAAACTCTATATATTTTTTTCTACAGGCAAGAATGTTCAATGGTCATATGGCCTAAAATTTCAAGAAGACAGTTAAGAACTTTCCCATTCAAGTAGCTCACCCAATTAGATGGATAGCATTTGCCAAATCTCACTTAAGCAATTATTTCAAATCCCTCCTTCCACATTCTAGGTTACAAAGAGAGAATGATAATGGGTTACCTAGAGACAACACTGGGTCCTGAAATAAAATAGTACAAGTAATGAGACAAAATAAAGTGCCAGGGATAAGTCTCCTCTGCTGGCATTCTCAGCAATAAGGAAGGTTTTGTGGCAGCTGTCAGCCCAACTTCACTCTATCTGAACTCCTATTATACCTTAAGTTTCACATCTTCCTTCAGGTCCTCTGCTTCTGCAGTCCTGACTTCTGTCAGATTTTTTCATTTTTCTTAAGTTACAGGGACAGCCTGTGACAGAATAACAACAAGATGCCAAAGGGTGATTATCATGGGCTACATGATCTGGAAATTCTCTCTTATTTCCTCTTTGTTACCTGGTCATGGTAAGTCTGAAATCCTTTTCAGGGCCTAAGGAAAGCAGAAGCAAAAAGAAAGGGATCATTCAGATGCCCATAAACAGAATTTTCTCCTTCCTTTTTTTCTTTCTCCTTTTCTTTCCCTTTACCCTTTACCAACTTCAACCCTCCTTCACTGGCCAGTTCCACTTCCAATATCTTACTGACTTAGTTTCTTCTTTTGGGAATCCTCACCTCACACAGAGATGAAACGCATTATATATACTCTCTACCTATGTAAGGGCTGAATGGGTGGATGGATGTGAAAGCATTGTGTGATCCCAAGAGACTATATAAATATTAATGATGATAGAGAAGGAAAAAATATAGGGCAGGTATATAACTTGCACTAGTTTTTTCTCATTTCTTCTTCAGGAAAACCACCTTATAATATTGAATCATCCAAGAATTTCACATTGATCATTAACTTAAAAAAATATCTTCACCACTACACACCTGTCAGATTGGCTAGGATGACAGGAAAAAATAATGCTGAATGTTGGAGGGGATGTGGGAAAACTGGGACACTGATACATTGTTGGTGGAGTTGTGAACAGAATGGTTCCATTAAACCATTCTGGAGAGTGATTTGGAACTATGCTCAAAAAGTTATCAAACTGTGCATACCCTTTGATCCAGCAGCTCTATTACTGCACTTATATCACAAAGAGATCTTAAAGAAGGGAAAGGGACCTGTATGTGCAAGAATATTTGTGGCAGATCTCTTTGTACTGATCAGAAATTGGAAACTGAATGGATGCCCATCAATTGGAGAAAGGCTGAATGAATTGTGGTATATGAATGTTATGGAATATTATTGTTCTGTAAGAAATGACCAACAGGATGATTTTGGAAAGGCCTAGAGAGATTCACATGAACTAATGCTGAGTGAAATGAGCAGGACCAGGAGATCATTATACACTTCAACAACAATACTATATGATGATTAATTCTGATGGGCATGGCTCTCTTCAACAATTAGATGAACCAAATCAGTGCCATTTGTTCAATAATGAAGAGAACCAGCTACACCCAGTGAAAGAACTCTGGGAAATGAGTGTGAACCACAACATAGCATTTCCATTCCCTCCGTTTTTGTCCTCTTGCATTTTTTATTTCATTTTCAGGTTATTTTTACCTTATTTCTAAATCCAATTTTCCTTGTGCAGCAAAATAACTACATGGATATGTAGAGATATATTGTATTTAACATATACTTTAATATATTTAACCTGTATTGGTCTGCCTGCCATCTGGGGAGGGGGGGGAAGGAGGGGAAAAGTTGGAACAGAAGGTTTTGCAAGGGTTAATGCTGAAAAATTACCCATGCATATATCTTGTAAATTAAAAGCTATTAAAAAAAATTTTCAAACAGGAACAAAAATGGTGCTTTGCAGCAGTGGCCACCAGGGAATTTGCCTCCATGGCTACTGGGTGAGGAAGGAGAAAGAATAGCAAAGATTATAGAGAGGTATTGTTCAAAAAGCTGATGGAAGAAGAAGGGAAGAAACCAGAGGGGGAAAAAATATTTTTAAGAGATGCAAATTATTATGTCTGAATGCAAAAGAAAGTGCATGTTAATTCAGAATTGATGTATATTGATACAAATAAAATTTAAAGGAGCTTTTGGAAAAATCAGTGACATCACATTATTTCCTTGAAATCTTCTATGATTAATTAGAAGAAAATTGGTGATCTCTCTTTAACTCTTCTGTATTGTAGGATGTAACTGCCATGACTCTCAGCTCAACTCTCCTACTCACTGCCCGTTGGTCATAAGTATATGTTCTTAATTATGCACAGTATTTATTGGCTTCAGTTTTATTCTGGCTGACTGTCTGCCCTTATGTATCATTGTTGTAATTTCTTCCCAGAGATCAGAGACTGCCCATTACATCTGTTAAAACTATTCCTTCAGGCTGTGTAGTAAATGATTTCATAAATTTATAGGATGCTAGAATTGGACTTTAGGGCTCATCTAGTTTACCTACTTCATTTAATAGATGAGACAATTTAAAGGAGTGACTCCCCCAAGATCACACAGCTAATTAGTTCAATCTGTGACAGTAACTAATTTCTTTTCCTTCTAATTTAAAATATAGCTCCTCCTCTAAGGCTACTTCTCCAACTTCCAGTTGCAGGGTAAGCCAGCTCCCTAACAAAAGGCTATTGATTTTCACCATTCCAGGGTATAACTCTAAATGGCTGGAATTTTTAGTCTTGTTGGTCATAAGGCCCCAGCAGTTTATCTCCCATTTATAATTGACCAGACAATTTCCAATATTGAAATATTATAAAAGGAACAAATCTTACAGAATATCTACCCCTCCAAATCAGGATGCAGCAAACACATGATCCCTGAGGAATCTGGGCTTAAATTTAAAGTATAAAGATAACAAATAAGGCAATAATCCTGGCATTAGGAGACCTTTTCTCCAATACATTTTCACCAAGTTTCTCTAGGTGTAGCTCCCTGCTAAGTGAGCAGCCTAGCTGAAGTCCAGAGATCCTTGCCTTTCTTGAATGCATAGCCACTTCTTTCCTCATGTCTTTTCAAGATTTTCTTTATGGGCCACTTGCCTTGAAGCCACCATTATCTTCAAGTTTCTCCACATGTGTCTGTCCCTGCTATTCCCATTGCTATCAGCCACAATCAGTCCAATGATTATACTGCTTCTGTTTCTAATTGCCAGTAGATTCTTTGGATCTCAAACTTACAAAGATTCTTGAGCACTTTCATTTCTAATAATCAGATCAGAAAAGAATAAGCATAAAAAGAGATGGCCATATGTTCAGTCAGGTTCCCAGAGGTAGATAGGGAAAGAAAACAGCTACAATCCCTTTCCCAGAAGACTCTTGGAAGGAGTTTTAAATAGTCTTGCCTCCTCAAAAACGTTAAAGAAACGGTTAAAAAATATCAGGGCAAGCTTCCTCTTTTGTTTTCTTGTTCAATTATAACTCAGAAGCCGTTGAGTCATCAATTTTTTCTGGCTCTTCAGCCAATTAGGAAATCCTCACCACACAATACAAACCTCTGATTCATCATTATTGTGGCCTTGAATCATCCAGAGATTTCATATTGGTCCCTTGGGACATGGGTCTTGGACTGAAGTTAGGCAGAAAGTATCTTATATATGCTTCAGGGATCTGTGTTATTAGACTAATTCATTCAGGCTACAAGTTTTATTGATACCCTTTACGTCATCTACCATAGTCAGTTTCTGATATATCTCTACTATCTAATACCATAGGACTTTCCTTTGATATAAATATCATACTCTTACATATAGAAAACCAGTTAAACAAAACCAACACTGATACTTCATCTCTCAAGTTATGCAACATCTGGCTCTTAGCGTCCCAACCTTCACCTTCATCTCTTCTAAGGTTCCTTACAGCTCTGACATTCTACAAAATGTGTGTGTGTGTGTGTGTGTGTGTGTGTGTGTGTATAGACACACATATACATACACATAAATATACAAAAATTTAATATATTTCAATATAGACAAATATGTTGTGCGAGTACACATACACATGCACATAAAACATTCCTGTTTTTGAGTTTAGTTTCCAGAGTGGATGTAATTACTCATGGGAGTGAAATAAATTCCCATGGTTGGTATGTGGTGGCTCCTGGAGATCTGGGTTTTTACACTTCAGAATGAGACAGCTCTCTTCTTTCCCAACAAAACTTGAAGGACCACTTGGTCCTCTCATACCAGGATAGAATGATGCTTCTCTGACTCAGCAAAGGGTCAGAATGATTCCAGCCTCCCCCCAACACACCTATTCTTCCCTAATCTACTTGTTCTCCTCTTTCCAGTCAACCACAAGCTAAGTATCTAGCGAACAGCCATCTTTCTATTTCCCTCTCTATCACCTCTAAAGAATTTCCTTTTTTGATTTCCAAGTGCTCTCCTCTGGACTTTTCCATCATGGTGCAGGAATCTCTTCCCACAAAGCTTCAGCTCTGAAATTCACACTTAACCTATACTTCCTGTTCCTGGGGCGTCTCCCCTGACTGGAGGATGGAGAGCTCCTCCCAGATTTTCATTTTAGGAAGAGCCCAGATCACCCATATCTTCATTTGCATTTCTCTAGACTAAACCAGATATCTTCTTCAGTCCCTACTTTTTAATTTTTTTGTGTGTTGTCTTCCCCATTAGATGGTAAGTTCCTTGAGAGGGAAAGAACTTTCTTTTTGTACTTCTTGTGCACTTAGCACAATGCCTGGCACATGATAGGTCTTAATAAAATTTTTTTTTAACTGACTGACTAGTAAGATCTAAACTCTGGGAGTTGGTTGAGCTCTCTTTGGTCTCTTTGGAAGATGTGAAATGAAATCACCTAAATATTTTGCCTTATTTTCACAAGTCCCACTAATTCTATCACCTTAACGTTGTCTTATCCTTCTTTCCTTTTATCACCACTGTCCTCATCCAGGTTGAAATATGGACTAGACAATAATACAGAGGTTTCTGAACAATGATTTCGGTTGTGTTCTATATTCTTTGTGATCCCATTTGGGGTTTTCTTGGCAAAGAAGTGGTTTGCCATTTTCTTCTCTAGCTCATTTGAGGCCCCTCAGGCAAATAGTGTTAGGGTCATAAAGTTAGTGTCTGAGACCAGAAACTCAGAACATGAGTCTTCCTGACTTCAGGCCCAGCTGTACAATCTTATTTTAAAAAGGAGTTTGACAGAACAGAAAAATGAACTAAGTCCAATAAAATGAAATGACAAAAATTCTACCTTAAAACAAAACAAAACAAAACAGCTCACTTTTACAAGTTCAGCTTAGAAGTACTGCTAGACAACATTTCCTCTAGAAAGAAATCTTCAGTTTTTAAGAGAGCAGGGAGCTCAGTATAAATCTACCAAATTGTGAATAAGTCTAGCAAAAAAAAAGCTAATATGATCTCCAGTTGCTTTTAAAAAGGCAAAATCCACTGGGACTATAGGGGATAGGAGGCTGTTAATAGCTCTATTCTATGAGGCACTATCACACCACATCTAGAGTATAACATTCTATTTCAATAAGTACATTGCTTACATGTTTCAATTAATACATGGATGAACTGAAATACTTGTAGAGGATAACTGAAGCAATTAAGAGAATCAAATTCCTGCCTTATCAGGATAGGTTAAAGAACATGGGCTGGCTGGCTGGGAGAAGAGATTATGACATAGTAGCAGTCTTTAAATATTTCCAATTCTTTGCATATATTTAACCTATATCAGATTACTTGCTTTCTTGGGGAAGGGGGAAATAAGGAAGGAAGGGAGAAAAAATTGGAACACAAAGTCTTACAAAAATGAATGTTGAAAACTATCTTTACATGTATTTGGAAAATAAAATATCTTTGAAAATTTTACAAAAAAGAAAAAGAAAAAAAATTACTTCCAGTTCTTGAAGAATGCTATTTGGAATAGAAATTGCAGAGAGATAGATTTAATCTATACAAGGAAAAATTTCCTAATGAAAAGTCTGAGTGACCATTCATTGTGTACATTAGAGAGCAGAGATTCTTGTTCAGACATGAATTAGATAAGATACCCCTTGAGATCTCTTCTAACTTAGAGATTCTGGGAACCCTACTTGGGAACCAGTTTTGATCATCATATTTAATCTGAGTTCAGTGCTATTTTAGCATTTTCATTATTGTAATTATTGTGTATATTATCTCTGGATTCTGTTTTATTGCTCTACATAAAATGATATGAGTTCTCCTATGTTTCTCTGAGTTGCTCTTATTTCTTATGATGTGATAATTTATATACTAGAATTTGATCAATTATTTCCCAATTGGTGGGCACCCATATTTTTTTTCTCAGTATTTTGTAGCCACAAAAAGTGCTGCTCTGAATATTTTGGATTATATGGGGCCTTTGCTGACAGTACATTACATGAGGAAGATGTAGTATCCATCCCTATTGCTAGCCAATAAGTGCTTATCACACAATCATTGGGTTATTGTGAGGATCAAATGATTAATAAATGCTTGTTCCTATGCCCAAGAGTGATAAAATCATTCATACACTTTAACCAATACTATTCTTAGGCTTGTAACTCAAAGAGATAAAAAACAAGAAGGAAAAGGACCTATATGTACACAAATATTTAAGTAGCTATTTTAGTGTTGGCAAAGAATTGGAAATTGATAGGATATCCATTCATTGAGAAAAGGCTGAACAAGATTTTGTTTATAATTGTTATGCAACCATATTGTGCTACAAGAAAAGATGAGCAGGATGTTTTTAGAAAAATCTGGAGATTGACATGAACTGATGCAAAGTGAAATGAGTAGAACCAGGAGAACATTGTATATAGTAACAGCAATATTGTATGATGATAAATGTAAATGACTTAGCAATTCTTAGCAATATATGATCCAAGATGATTTTAAAGGATTGATGATGAAAAACATGGAGAAAAAACTTTCCAGAAAAAGAACTGATGGAATCTGAATTAAGATGGAAGCATATATATTTTTATTTTTCTTGTTTGTTTTTTAATTTATGTTTTTTGGTTATGTTATTAGTATAAAATATATTTTGTATGACTGTACATGTATAACCTATATCAAATTGTTTGTTTTCTCAATGAGGGAGAAGGGGAAGGCTGGCAGTAGAAAATTTGGAACTTGAAATTTTTAAAAAAATGTCAAAAATAGTTTTTGTATGTGATTGGGGAAAATAAAATATTAAATCTTAAAAAACATAAATACTTGATCCTTTTCTTCTTCATTTTTTTTTAAAGGAGTAGTTAGGTGGCACAATGAATAAATCACTGAACCTAGAGTCAGGAAGACCAGATTTCAAAATCTAGCCTCAGATGCTTAATAGCTGTGTGACTTTGGACAAATTATTTCATCGAAGATAAAAACAGCAGGATTGTGAGTATCAAAGAAGATAATATTTGCAAAGTGTTTAGCACAGTGCCTGGCATATAAAGGGCACCATATAAATTCTAGCTATTATTATTATCATGCATCTGCAAAAGATTCTTCTCATCTCACTAAAGGCAACCTATCATCATCATCATCATCATCATCATCATCATCATCATCATCATTTCTGTTGTCTCTCCCCTCACTCCCTTCTTGGCAGAAGAAAAAAAAGTTCCTTTCCTAAAGCGGTGCCTCAGCTGATTGCAGCAAGCAGTCTTCTTTTTCGTATAGAAAGATAGCCTACTACAGTCTAGGACGAATAGGTAGATGGGGAGGTTGTTGAAAGATTCCTGTAAAGAGCAATTACCAATAGTAGAATCTACTACCATCATATTAACTTATTCCTAGAGAGTGTATCTGTTTTCTCTTAGGCTCCTATTGCAAATGCCTTTCTGACAGATTGCAATCACTATACTTGATACTGTAATTGGACCAGACATGTAATCAGTGTGTAACCAGTAATCATAATAAATTATTTGCATTTGCATTTTTCTTCCAAAGAACTCAATGCACTTTGATGAGGATTCTCTCTTATCTTTCCTCCCATTGGTAAGGGCAAGCATTATTAGCTCCATTTTGTAAATGGGAACACTAAGATCTCAAATGGTGCAGGAATTTCTCCCAGGTTTCCCAGCAAAAGTGGTAATAGAGAACCAGGAATAGAATCAAATTTTGTCACCAGTTGCACTATAGTATTTCCAGGATCTGTGATTTCAGGATATAAAAATAGCCTTCACTAGTACAGATTGCAACCTATCCATGCATTAGTAGAGAGATGGACTTTGAAGTTGCTGTAGATTACCCAATGTCCAGTCCTCTGATGACCAAAAACCAATAAGACCATCACCAGCCCTGTACTCAAAGTCTTTCTAGCTTGGTAGAACCTGCTAGAATTTGGGTACTATTGACATGGGCTTGGACAGTGAAAGGACCACCTACATGCCACATCTAGGAAATAATAGGACTTTGAGGTAGTGTGGTGGTAGTAATAAGGTAGTAGATGATTGGATGTGGAGGAGCCTCAGAAACTGAGTCTGAGTCCTGGCTCTGCCACTTATGACCTATTTGGTTATGGACAAAGCACCTCTCTGGACCTTAATTTCAAGGTTGGACTAGATATCTCCAAGCTCCCTTTGCTGCTCTAAATCTAAAAAAGTATGATTTAATAGAGGCACCCACATTTTATTTAGGATTAATCCCTCCCTTCACTTACCTTCTCTCTAATACCTTTCTCCCTTTCCCTACTATTTCCATGCTTAGTAAAATGTATTTTTGTATTCAATTGTGTGTATATTTTTCCCTCTTTTATTCCCTTCAAAAGAATGAAGTTCAAATTTAGTCGTCTCCCTCCCCTCCTTCTCCCTGAATGTATAGGTATTTACTTGTATTCTCTGATAATGTGAGATCACTGTTCTTAACTTCCTCCCCTCCCTTTCCATTATTCTTTTAAGATCATCAAGATATAATCACCCCCAGGCTTTGTGTATAAAAAGACTCCTATGCTATGACCTCTTATGATTCATATATCATCTCATATTAGAATGTAAATATTTTATCCTTGTTTGTTGTCCACTCATCCTTTAGTTTTAGTTCATTATTCACTCATGTTTGTCTTTCTTATATTTCATTTAATTAATATGGTTGAGCTTAAAGTTTCTATACAGCTCTCATTTTTTCATTAGCAATACTTGGATGTCCTTCACTTCATTAAAGATCCATTTAATCCTCTGTTATTATACTCAGTTTTACCAGATAAATCTTTCTTAGCTGTAAGCCTATTATCTTTTGCTTTCTAGAACTAAGAATACTAATTTCTAAGAACTTAGAATACTATATAATGGTGACAAATCATGTGTGATCCTGACAGGTGCTCCTTAGTATTTGAATTCTTTCTTTCTGTTTGAAGTATTTTTTCCCTCTTGACTTGAAAGTTTTGAATTTTGACTAGAAACTTCTTGGGAGTTTTCATTTTGAAGTTTCTTTTGGGAAGTGACCTGTTTGTTTCCTTTTGTTTTTACTTTACCTTCTAGAGATATGGGCAATTTTTTTGATTTCTTTAAATTTCACATGCAGGTTCTTGTTTTGATCATCACATTTATTTAGTTAATTTTTTTCTCTTTGATCTTTTTTCCAGATGGGTTGTTTTTCTGAGATAGTTTGTATCTTCTATTTTTCTAAACCTTTTTTCTTTGTTTTAAAACATTGTCTTCTACTTGGTCCCCAAATTTTCAGGAATTTGTTGCTTGGGCATGATTTTGTGCCTCTTGTGCCAACCACAATTTCTTTTCAATTTTTTCTTCCATAACTCTTACTTGTTTTCCATTTTTTTGTCTCTAGCACTCTCATTTCACTTATGAAAAACATTTTAGCTCTTTTTAAAAAATAATTCTTGCTTCATCTCTTTTAGGAATTCTACTTGAATTTACCAAGCTATTTTTTTCTTTGAGGCTTTGCTTATATGTTTTTAAAAATTATTCTCTTCTGGATTTGTGTCTTGAGCAATCCTGACACCATGATGGCTTTTTCTAGTGGGATTCTCTTTTTGTTTGCTCATTATTCCAGTTTACTTCTTGACTTTGAATTTGAAAGGAAGTTGTGGACTGATCTTGGTGCTTTCTTGGATTGAATGTTGTGTTGTTTTAGGACTTCAGGGAGATTTCAGGCTAGAGATCTGAAAGCTCTCAGTTCTTCCAAAGTGTCTAAGAAGATAAAGTCTGATTTTGCCTCATCTATCTGAGCTTTGCAAGTTCCTGATCTAGGTTTGGGTAAATTGCTCTTGTCAGCCAGCTAGGAAGTTCTGCTTCAGAATTACAATATGTCAGTTTCTCCAGAATTCCTTCTGGAATTCCTACCTTAATTATTCCCCTTTAGGTTTCAGAGGAGGCTGTAGACTGGAATTGACAACTGGGATCTGAGCCAAAGTTTGCTGATAGCTTCTTAAACGTTTCCCTCTCCCATTCTATTGGCTAGAGCCTGACACTGTTGGGGAACAAACAGGGGAAGACTGCTGCACATATCCTCTTGTCAGTTCACCCTGAATGTGTCAAGAAACTGGGTAGGGGAATAACAAGTTGATGATGGTTTTCACCTGTCCCGATTGTGATTGCTTCTTGCTATAGTTCACAGCTTCCCCTTGGTACCGGTGTGCTCTTCGTCTTGATGTCTTCTGAGTATTTATGTGTGCGCCGCACTACCCACCATGCTGTGTGTTCTGCCCTATCCTTAGGATCCATAGACTTCTCTATCTGTGCCTATGACCTGGCCTGGAAAAAATGACTCACTATGACTTTTTGTTTTTTGATTCCCTCCCCCAGCTTCCTTCTTGCAGCTGCTGCATGTGCCAGCTGCTAATCTATGCTCCTAGTTAGCTTCCTACCCTATTGTCTGCAGACCTCTCTAGCTTCCTAAGCTGACCTGGGCTGCCAAAATGATTCACTGGGACTGTTCCTTGACTTTCCTGATCAGAATGCATTCTGGCATACTTTATAGGTCATTGTGGAGGGGGAGGGGGAGGGGTTTAAGCAAAATTGATACCTCTGAGGCATTTCTTTAAGACTGTATGTTACAAAATAGTTGTGGGGCTGCATTGTTATAAGGAGTTCTGATAAAATCCGATATGGTTAAAAAAAAACAAAAACAAAAAAACCTTACAACTTTACTATTCACTCACTCTTTAATTCTCTGCCACCTGACTTCTAGCTTCCTCACTAAAATTCCTCTCTCCAAAGTCATCAGTTAACAAACATTAAGTGTTTACTATGTGCCTAGCACTTGTCCTAGATATACAAAGGAAGGCAAAAGCCTTTATACCCAGGAGCTTTGTCTTAAATGAAGGAAAAATCTAAAAAGAATTGTAAGATAGTAGTTGGAAGGGGAGAAAGTCATTAACAGCTGGTAGGAGATCAGGAATTTCATCCTACAAAAATGGAATTTGAGCTGAATCTTTTTTTGGGGGAGGGAAAGGAAGAAAAGCACCATTTAGATTTTTTTTATTAATATCTTTGGTTTTTGATTTTTTTTTTTAATCTTTCTTTGTATCCTCAGCACTTACCATAGTGCCTGGTACATAGTTAGTATTTAATAAATACTGACAATGTAAATCACCTTTATTTGCCAATAAATCTTTTTTTTTTAAATTAAAGCTTTTTATTTTCCAAAACATATGTATAGATAATTTTTCGATATTGACCCTTACAAAACCTTGTGTTTCAATTTACCCCTCCCTTTCTTCACCCCTTTCCCTAGATGACAAGTAGTCCAATATATGTTAAACATGGCAGAAATATGTTAAATCTAATATATGCATACAGATTTATACAATTATCTTGCTGCACAATAAAAATCAAATTAAACTGGAAAAAAACGAGGAAAAAAAAAGAAATGCAAGCAAACAACAAAAAGAGTGAAAATGCTATGTTATGAACTACACTCACAGTCCTCTCTCTGGGTGTAGGTGGCTCTCTTCATCACAAGATCATTGGACCTGGTCTGAATCATCTCATTGTTGAAGAGAGCCACATCCTTTAGAATTGATCATCAAATAATCTTGTTACCATGTACCATGATCTCCTTGTTCTGCTCATTTCACTTAATATCAGTTCATCTAAGTCTCTCTAGGCCTCTCTGAAATCATCCTGTCCTTACAGAACAATAATATTCCATAACATTAATATATACCATGCCATACCATAGCTTATTCAGGCATTCTTAAATTGATGGGCATCCACCCAGTTTCCAGTTTCTGGCCACTACAAAAAGGGCTGTCACAAATATTTTTGCACATGTGGGTACCTTTCCCTCCTTTAAGATCTCTTTGGGATATAAGCCCAGTGGAAACTGCTAGATCGAAGGGTATGCACAGTTTGATAACTTTTTGAGCATACTTCCAGATTGCTCTCCAGAATGGTTGGATCCATTCACAGCTCCACCTACAATGCAATAGATCCCTCTTAATCCAGAAAACTATCCCTTATATTAAAGAAATTATTAAAAAAAAAAAAAAAAAAAGTTCAGCTAAACTAGTCTATACTCAACACATTTCAGCATTATATACAGTTTTCCATACCACATTCCCTCACCCTGCAAAAAAGGAAAAGAAATACATTCTTATTTTTTTCTGGGTGGCTTAATCATTATAATCATTTGATTTTGTTGTTTTTTCCATTTTTATATACTTATTATGTATGTTTTTCCTAGGTTTTCTTCATTTTGCATGAATTTATGGAAATATTTCTATATTTTTCCTATTCATTATTTCTTACAGAATAATAATATTTCATTACATTCTTATTCCACAGTTTGTTTAACCTGTTCTCATTTGATGGATATTCACTTTGTTTCCAGTTCTTTGTTAGTATAAAAATGCTGTTAAAATATCTTGGTTTCTTTCTATAACTTTCTTGGAGTACACACTTTGTTTATGAGATCTCTAGGTCAAAGGAGATGGATAATTTAATCACATTCTAATCATGATTCCTAATTCTTTTCTAGTCTAATTTACAGTTTCTACAATTCCAGTTGTAATGTTTGTCATTTTAAAAACCACCTTTGCCAATTTGATGAGATTAGATTCAGGGAACCAAAATGATGAGATTAGGGTTTCTGGTGGTCAGGGAGCTAAATGATGAGGTTAGTGGCAGGTTGGGTATTCAGGGAACTAAACAGAAGAGGTTTGGCTACCCTAAATCCCCTTTAGGATTGGCACAAGGTAGGGAGTTGTGGGAACCCCTTTCTGGCAGAGCAGAGGTCCTTTGTAAAGGAATTTACGAACTTGAAAACTAGATCGATAATAGGAAGTTTATTATTGGCATTTGGAAGTCAGTTTTTGCCATGCATGAATAGAAAGATTGAATTCTTTAGTGGCAAGGTTCCAATGGGGAAGTAAAGTAGTGGAGGAGTCCTGGCAGAGAAGTAAAGTTTCTAGTAGAGAGATATGGCCAGAGAGGTATAAAGTCTCATTAGGGAAATAGGTGGGGATAAAGAGAGAGTAATGCTGAAAGAGAATATCATTTCAGCGGGCAGAGTTTGCTGCTATGCCAGGGATGGCATATTAGGTCCTCCACAAGGAGAGAGTTTAAAATTGCTGTTTTTATAAGGAAATCTGAGATAGGAGTTTCAATTGAATGAGATTCCCTCAATGCTGTCACTGCTCCCAGACCTAGATGATTTACTGGATGGTTTTGAGCCAACAATAGGGGTAGAAAATCTTAGAATTGAATACTTCAACTAATCCCACCAAGATAAACCACTTTATCTTGATTCCTGGGAGAGGTGGGGTCTCACAGAGGCAGGATTCAAGGAGAATTTCTCCTTGAAAGAGCTTCTCAAGTGCTCTACCTCTGGATTCATTCCCAAAGTCAAAAAGAGAAAGAGTTTCAAGGTTCCCCTAGTCAAATTCACTAGGTGAAACATTAGCATTTTCAAAACACCATTTAAAAACGTTTTCTTGCAATCAGATACCCCCAAGGTGTATGTAAAAGTGATACAAAATATCTTAAATGATGTAACAAAAGCTAACTTTGTTCCACAACCTTCTATTATTTTGAGCAGAATCTTAAAAGGAGGAAACTAAGATAAAGGTGAAAAGGCAGGCAAGGGGAAAAGCATATAGAAAGACACAAAGTGAGGTATGTTGTTTGTGAGGAATAGCAAGTAAGCCAGTGTTGATGAACTATAGTTTACTGAGGGTAAAGAGAGTTAAGTGTAAGAAGAATACGAAGGCAGAAAGAAGCTACGTTATAGAGAGCTTTCAAAGTCAAACAGAAATTTCTGTTTGATTCTGAAGATAATAGGGAAACACTGGAATTCACTGACATGATCTAAGTTCGGATTTAGGAAAACCACCGTGTAGCTAAGTGGAGGATAGATCAGAGTGGAGACAAACTTTAGTAATAGTTCAGGTTTAACAACCAAATCCAACAAATTATATCTTTGTTCTTATATCTTTGTATTAATTATGTGGGTTGGAAATTAGCACCATCTCCTTCTTGATATACCTATCCCTGGAATTCTCTGACATTTCAGTTCTCTTTTTTTAATCTTTCCCTTGCTAGTTTATTTTCCCACTTATGACTCTAAATTGAGTGTTCTTTTCCTTTTTAAACATGCTCTTTCATGTAGATCTCATTTACTCCTATGCATTCAAATGATCTTTGTATGCAGATAGCTTCCAAATCCATATACCTTGATATCTTAAGTTGATCTTTCTTGTAAGCCCAGGACACAAAATTTAAGCTTCCTAATGAATATCACCTTAAATTCAACCAATGCAAAATAGAACTCACCTCCCACCCAAAATCCACCCTTTCTCTCAACTTTCCGGTTTCTCTAGATTATAGTATCATTCTGAGTCATTCAGGCTTGAAGCCCCAGAGTCTCATTAGCCCTTCCCTTTCTCTAATACTACATCTAATCAGTTGCCAAGACCTATTGATTATAATAATGACCCATCTTCCTCTCCTTGCCACCACCTTAGTTCAGGCCTCAATAGTCTGTTACCTGGTTCCCTTGCCTCCAGTCTCCTAGTACCTGATACATTCTTCTCTTAGAGACTAATTTTCCTAATGCATAATTTTGATTGTGTGGGACAGAGACCACTAACCCAAAATAATTCTAATAGAACTTTCTCAGAGCCAGAGCAAAAAGTAGTTTATTCAATTCCCACAGAAAACGGGCATCACCTTCACCAAGATCTAATGAAGTGAGGCAAAGGAAAGGCAACAGAGTAGGTTTTTTAATATCCTGAAACAACTTTATCTCATCTTGGACCCCAGCCAACCCTGATTTAGTACTCTACCCTCAGGGTACAAGAACAGAGGGACTATAGATTACAAAGTAGTTTGTGCTACATTAAGCAAAGATCTACTTTTTGTTTAAATTCTTCACAAAGTACTTTACCAATTCTACCCAGGCATTGGTGTCTATCACTTGATTCCAAATCTTCCCAAGAGATCCATACCTGTTACATGTACAATCAACTTATTTTTTGATCTTCATTTTCCAAATATCTAGCCCTTGCAGCAAACCAAATATTATTCCAAATTGGACAGGCAATTTCCTAAAATCCTCTTTCTCTATTAGAATACAATTATACCTACTTGTCAAGTCTACTCATCTCTAAACAATTCCATAATTTGATGAGCATCAAACTAAATTGTTAATGCAGTATCCTTTCCTAGTAATATTAACCCAAATCTTAACCTGATGTCCCCATTTTAAGCTCCAAATACTATTACAATAGGGGATAGCATTGACCTCCTTCATAGGATTGATAGACTCCTTACAGGGAACCCACTCACACACTGGGTAGTTTGGAACCCATTCACCAACCAGTTTCACTTCCTTCCCAAAAAAATGAGATCCAAAGTCTTTTGGGGTAGGGGCAATGAAATCATCTTCTGCAACTACTTCCTTTGAGAACAGACATTGAGTGGGATCATCCTATAGGGTCCCATTTGAAGGGCTTGAGCTGATTGAAGATCTAGTCATTTGAGTCAGCTCAATACAGCTGCCTAGAGTTGGTCATTTGAAGGTGAATTGCTTGAAACCAACAGGGAAAAAAAAAACCTAAGAGAACTAGAGAGAGAGGGTGAGAGTAGAACCCTCATTCTTGGGAGATGTTCTTATACATTCTCTGAAGATTTTGTAAATAGTTAGACATCATATCTTTTTTTTTTTTTTTTTTTTCTTGTAAGAGACTACAATATACTCCAAAAGTAATTTTCAGAAAGGGGTAATCCCATTAGAATAACAGGTATTCACAAAATTCTTCATTAACAGATCTCTATCTACCAAAAGCAGTATAGTGATGGAGATTAACCCAGTCTTCTGCTTGAAGCATATGTGTAAAAGTATCCCCTATAACTCTGAATAGGTTTCAGGAGAAGGGAGTTTGATGGCACTTTCAGGAGTCAGTTGGGCTCCCAGTCTGAAACCAGTGAAAATAGACTGGTTGGCCTGAAGGTGTTTAAAAACCACTCAGATTTCTACAAATTTTCCCATTGATGTAACAAAACATTCCATAAATTACATCCCTCTAAGGAAACTTGAGTACATTAAATCCTCTTCTCTAAATTTCAGTTTCAATAATCAATAAAACAATAGGTCTTTCAGACAGTTCTATCAATTGTTTTTATATTTACATAAGGTTCTAAAAGGACCTTATTTCATACAGACACATACATCTAGCAACAAATAGATGACCAAGCCAAATACTCATTTATTTAATTATAAGATATAACAAATACATATTTTCTGATCAAAAATGTCAAAATATTACATACTTGATCTGTGCATATAGTTTCTATTGATCTCTTACTTTGATTACAGAAATTTGCTATAAGAGGAAAAAGCAGGGGCATGACTATAATAGCATTAAAACTGATCCTTCAGGGCCTCAGTCTGAGGGTACAGTTTGACAACAAATCATGTAGTAATAATCCCACTTTAGCCAATTCAGCTCTCAAATGGTGAGCTACTAACTTAATAATTCATCAGATAATCATCCCCAAATTCAGAACTCAAAACAATAACAGTTATAATCCCATGAGAATTCATCTCAATAGCAAGTTTGACTAATCAGTTTTAAATTCTAAACCATCTCTCCCATGTGTTTGTAGAACAAGAAAGCTGTAGATCACATTTATTAAACAATGAGATCATGATGCATTTAATAAATATTAGATAATTTGCTGAAGGAGTTTTGAAATAACCAGTTTCAGAGAATTTGTAATTAATCAGAACTTTTAGAAGCTTCTTACATTGCTAAGTGGTTGAACTTTTAATATAGCATCACACAGTCTTGAAAAATAAAAATAAATATTCAATTATTAACATCATATAAATTTAAGCTATTCCTTTAAACAATAAAAGCAATTAATGTTAAAGTAATTTAATTTAACCAGCAAAGGGGGTGGCAGAACTGGGGGGATAAACTCTTGAGTGGGTTTGTTTTCTCACTTTTAACAAGGAGCCACACCCAGTGGGGGAACTAAACCTTGATCTTCCTAAACCAACAGATCTTTCCCTTTCCCTTTCCCCCATGCCACATGCTGTCTCTCTTAATTCCATGCTTTCTGACACCACTTCTCTATATAGCTAACTCTTTGGGGGCTCTAAGTCCCTTTCAGGATTTAACCTGCAGGCTAAGGTCATGCACCAACTTCATGAGGTGCGTCCTCTCTCCTGGCAAATGACAAATTCTACTAAGAAATTTAGTAATTTACAGTCAAGTTTCCTATTTCAACAAATACATCAATTAAAAAAAAGTTATTTTAAAAATCAGTATTTTAGCTTGTGAGATTCTAACTGGATGTTCCATTCAAACTATCGATTGCTTTTGGAAATCAATCTTTCTTGTTCTTTGTTTTTAAAACAATCTTTTAAAAAAACTAAATAATTTTGGACCAAATTTCATAGAACTCATACATATGTCCAGCAGAGCTGTCTAAATTTTAAAGCTTAGCTCATATACAAATTAGAAAGCAACATATTTCATCTAATTAGGAGATACAAACATGTGACCTCTTTCAGTAAATTACCAGAAAACTTTGAATGGCAATGGCTCCTATTCCTCTCCTCTCCCCATCTATATTTTGTACTCTTCCCTATGAAGTGCTGTATTGGGAAGCAGGAAGGATTTTAAAGAGTAAAATAGATTTTCCTGTATTTCCCCAAGCCACATGGAGATAAACCATACCCTTTTACTGAATCCAGAGTCCTCTGAGAAGTTGGGATTCTGAAGTTGAGGAACATAGGCACCCATCTAGAGAGAGACAGGTTGTCTCCAGAGCATGGGGTTTTGGGGGAGTCTAGCATTCTTTGGAAAAGCTGGACTTGCCATAAAGTCCACATGCAGCACCCTTGGTCATTCATTCCCAGTCCTTTCTAGGGAGAGAAGCTTGAAAGCTTAAAAAAATTCAGGTTACTTTGCATCAAGATATAAAAAATAAGTACTTTTAAATCCCCAAATGGCCATTTCTTTTACTTTGCAATTCAGCTGAGAAAAACATAGAAGAAAAAACACAGACACACACACACAAGCTGCTTTTGAATTCCTTTCTTTTGCTATTTGTTTCTTAGGTTCACACTCTGATTTATCTGGCTTAGACTGTTCCTCTCCTTTCTCTGGAGGGGTCTGGAAAGCAGAAGCTGCCATGACAGGAGGGGTGTATGCAGGGGAGGAGAAAGGAGTGTGTGGGACTTCTGTTCCTCCTTTCCACCCACCCTCTGCATCAGCAACTATCTTGTCCCAGGCAAACAAAGTGCTGCATAAGAGCTTTCTTCTGAACTGAAAGGCTCCTTAGCATTTACATATGAATGCCCAATTCTGAATTTTACTCCCCAAGCATCTTTTCTATAGGTATCTCATGTTTAGACTCCAACTTAATGGACTTGGGTTGTTCTTTCCTCATTTTACATTTGGTGCAAGCTAATTATGGAAGGGTCAACCTCTTCCTTCAGTTACCCAGAGGACTTACTAGGTGCTTCCTTTTCACTGGATCACTATCTCTAACGATCCCAGGGCCCCTGTTCAGCTCAGCTTGCTAGGTGCTATCCCTTCAGGTCCCTCTTTCAGGGTTTACACTGGGGCTACAAGCATACTTTGTGTGAGACTATTCCTCTCACCATTGAGCAGACTTTTTCCTCTCTTAGTCTGTCAGAACTTCTTTGCTCTGGTGAGTCCATCTTTCTGTGCTCCTACTTTTCCCATATTGTGATTTCCCCGGTCAATTCCAAAGACTATCGCGGCTGCTCCCCTGACAGATGCCTGTCTTTGGGAATGACGAGTCTTCATGGAGTGAGCACAGATCCTGGATGAGACCCCAGAAAACGGTGTGGGACAGTCACCACTACCCAAAAAAATTCAAATAAATGTTTCTCAGAGCCAGAGCAGAAAACAGTTTATTCAATTTCTGCAGGAAAAGAGTGTCACCTTCATCAAGATCTAGTGAAGTGAGACAAAGGACCAGCAACAGAGTAGATTTTTTTAATACCCTAAAACAACTTTATCACATCTTGTCCTGGACTTAGTACTCCACCTCAGTACTCAAGAACAGGGGGACTATAGATTACAAAGTGGTTTGTGAGAGATTAAGCAAGGGTATCAACAAGGGGGGTTTTCCTGGAACTGTAGCCCCAAACTATGGCAAGGATCACTTTTCTGAGAAGGCCTCATGTCCATCCCACATATGATCACATCAGTTCACCTCTAACAAAGCTTTGGTGGTTCCTGGTTAAAGACAGGATAAACTACAAACTCCTTGTTTTGTTTTCTCAATGGGACAGCTTTCCAGTTTTATTTCATTTTACTCTTCACTCATTCTAGGTTTTGGCCAAACTGATTGCCCTTCTGCCTCCTTGTGCATATCACATGGGCTGATCTTTGTCCTGGGAATGGATTTCATCTCTACTTGTTGAAACTCTTCTTTCAAGGCCTTGTTAGATACTCCCTAATCTACAAAGCCTTCCCAGACCTTTTCTTCCCAAATGTATCTGCTTGTCTACTCGACCTTCTTCATACAATTTATTCATCATCTATATTACATTTGCTTGTATAGCTGTAATTGCCTACTCTACTGCAAACATCGCCAGGAAAGGAATGGTGTCATTTTTCATCTTTATATTCCTCATATATGGCAAAGAACTCCTTTTGAATTAATGAGGGCTTCAAAAAAGCATTAAGAACCGAAGGTCCTTCTCAGATCTATGATTCTTTAAGCACACTGTTGCAGCAAACTGACATGATAATGTGCTACCTTGGACCATTATTTTAACTTATAGTTTGTTTCTTCAGCAACATTCCACAAATGTTTACTAAATTTCCATTGTGAATTACTACTGGATACAATATTTAGATAAGACTTGGAGTTTATAGTCTTAATAGATTCTTAAGAACAGAGACCACATTGTATATTTCATCTGTATCTTTCATAGTCAGAAGATCAATGTCTGCTGTTTGTTTATGCAGAAAACTGCTCAGTTAAAATAATGTATGGCCCAATAGTTCTTTTCAAGAAGGAGCCTCCCATGCATATATTAACATTATACAAGATTTCTTGATAGATGCAACCAGAGACAACTCTGTATAACCACAGTTTGATTATCTGTAGTAAAGCATGAAGCAGGGAGCATATTTGCCAAGGTTGATCACAGGTGTCATGGAAGATGTTCTGCACAGAATTTAAATGAAAGAGATTCCCCACAGATGGTGATCATTCATAAGTGTTCTTATTTGTGAATCTCAGAAGGTTTTTTTGGTGTGTGTGGTTTTTTGTTTGTTTTTGCTTTTTGATGAGGCGTTTGGGGTTAAATGACTTGCCCAGGATCATCCACCTAGAAATTGTGTATGAGATTGGATATGAACTCAGGTTCTCCTGCTCCAAGGCCAGTGTTCTATTTCACTATCTAACCTCCCCCCCCTTATTTATGAATAAAATTTTGTTGATTAGACAAGTCCCCAGAATATTAAACAATATGCTCAATGAGATTTATTGTTATTTAAAACAGATTAGCCTAATAATCCATAGAGAAAAAAATCTAATGGATTAAAAAAAATGTATATTGTCCAGATTAAGAAACCTAGTTGATGAAATATAGCCAATTAGCTTAAGCCATTTGTTCATATTTAAATAAGAAGTCCAGACAAGGGGATATCTGCATTTAAGAGTGGGATAGAAAGAATAGAATAAGCTATAATCTAATTGATATCCTGAGCAACACTTCCATGAACCCAAACTGTTTCTATATGTAAATGCTCATCTTACTAACATCAATATGGTTGTAAATCATGGAAAATTCTTTCTTTTAAAATCACAAATTTAAACATTTGTTAATTAACAAAAGGAAAAACAGATCAATTAATTAGGCATGAAACAACAATAAAACTGAAAACAAATCTCTTAAAACACCCAAATAAAAATTCTGAAAATTAAAGTTATTAACAAAACTAAAAGCAAAAGAAAAGATTGATCAATTGATAAAAAGGCTAGATTACATGGACAAACTGTCAGCTATCAGAGTGCTGGGAGGTAGTTAAGGAAACCAAACAAATATATAACAATAAGGAAAAACAAGACTATACAAAAATTAAAAAAGAAATGACTGAATAAATATTTGTTAAGTACTTAATAAATTGTAACCATTGTATTAAGTCTATGAAGATAGAAAGAATCAAGATATCAATCAAGATCAAGAAAGAATAAAAGTAGCTAATACTCTGAGAATAATAAAAGAAGGTTCAATTTCAGGGCAGATGGAAAGGCCCAGAAATCTCATGTGTACAGTTGTAGGGGAAACTAAGATTCACATGGTTGTGGGACTGCAGGAAATAGAACTCAGGTAGATGATAAAGCCTGGTGATCAGTATCTCATCTTATAAGACTGAATATAATCCCTCAAAAAGCCTGTGGAAAGAAAGAAGGCAAGCTGGAAGGGCACTCTCAATGACTATTAGAAACTTTCTGCCAGCAAGACTGATATGAATAGTATCTGGATCTGAATATTTATAAAAATATAAAATCTTCAGGTAAATAAAACAAGAAATAGAGAATTTAATTAAGTCAAATGTAGAAAAAGAAATTGATTAAACAATAAGTGAATTCTCAAAGGGGGTTGGGAGGTGGGAGAGTAGAGGGAAATAAATCTAGAACCAGCTGAATTTACCAGTAAGTTTTATCAAAGAATAATTTCAACATTACAAAAACTCTTGGCAAAAAGAGACCAAAAAAAAAACCTTAGCAGTTTCTTTTCCTGTGATATACAGTTTACTCTAAACCAAGGAGAGACAAAGAAGAAAAAGAAAACTATAGACCAATAATTCTAATAATGATGCAAAAATAATGAATATAAATATTAGCAAAGAGGTTATACAACATCCTATTATAAGTTTAAATATGAATATAAATAAATTATATGTTGGATATATATTACAAATGGAGGTTTTTTTAATGTTATAAAAATATATGACAGACTATATTAATGACAAAACAATAAAATCCAGCATATTATAACAATAATCAGAAAAAGCTTTTCACAAAATATAATAATAATAATAAAGTAAAAGAATCAAGGAACATTTCCTTAACAGGGTAAGTAATATCTATCTACAGTCAAGAGCTACCATTAAATGTAATATAGAAACCACTTAAGTTTTTGTAATAAAATCATGGACAAAACAAATGTTTTCATTATCACCAATATTATTTGATATAGTGCTAGATAAGCTAACTATATAAAATAATAAAAAACAATATGAAGGAATAAGTACAGGCAAAGAGGAAGTAAAATTATCTTTTTTTTTTTTTTTTTTTTTTTTTTTTTTTGCTTAAATGATCTACTTAGAGAACTTTAGAGAATTAATAAAAAATAATTTAAATAAAAATAAGTCCATATAATGAACTTTTTTGAAAATTGCTGAAAGAACCAAGAAAAAACCCTACTAAGACACATAAAGGAACTATATACATCTGTAGAATATTATAGAAACACAGATAGTCCTAAATAATTAAAAAGAACTTGCTCGTAGTTGGGCTGTGTCAATATAATAGAATTACAACAATACCAAAATTAATTCACTGATTTAGTGTTATATTAGTCACACTATTAAGATGTTAATACTCTTATATGATAAAAAAAAAAAAAATGAAATTTATCCAGAGGAAGAATAAGGTCAAGAAGTTCAAGGAAAATAACAAGAAGCAAATTGGTCCAGGAGTTGCTTTTGCTCTTAAAATATACTGATCTTTTTTTTTTTTTTTTTTTTTGATGGTTAACTAGTTTTATTGTTACTTTCTTTTTTTTTTTTTATTATATATATATATATATATATATATATATATATATATATATATATATATATTTATAATATTGTCCCTTGTATTCATTTTTCCAAATTACCCCCCCTCCTTCTATTCCCTCCCCCCGACGACAGGCAATACCATACATTTTACATGTGTTACAATATAGTCTAGGTACAATACATGTGTGCGAATATCATTTTCTTGTTGCACAATAAACATTAGAATCCGAAGGTACATGCAACCTGGGCAGACAGATATTAGTGCTAACAATTTTCATTCCCCTCCCAGTGTTTCTTCTCTGGGTGTAGCTACCTCTGTCCATCATTGATCAACTGGAAGTGAGTTGGATCTTCTTTATGTTGAAGATTTCCACTTCCATCAGAATACATCCTCATACAGTATTGTTGTTGAAGTGTACAGTGATCTTCTGGTTCTGCTCATAAAATATACTGATCTTAAAAGCAATAATCATCTCAACTATTTTTTATAGGTTAAGCAATAGAAAAATTGATTAGACAGATTTTATATATAAGAATCAGGAAGAAAAGATGATAGTAATACAGTATTCAATAAACCTCAAATTACCATTCAACAAAAACAGCTGGGGAAACTGGAAAATCAGGCAGAATTTTACACCATACACAAAGATAAATTTTGATAACTGACTGGATTAAAAAAAAAAAAATTACACCATAGTCAATCTGCCATCTGGGGGAGGGGGTGAGGGGAAGGAGAAGAAAAATTGGAACAAAAGGTTTTGCAATTGTCAATGCTGAAAAATTACCCATACATATATCTTGTAAATAAAAAGCTATAATAATACAAAAAAAAAAAATACACCATAAATAGTACAGGAAGGGTGCCTTTTGCAATTTAGACAAGGAAATATCTTTGAACTATTTAAAGGATGCTGAGTGAAATGAGCAGAACCAGGAGATCATTATATACTTCAACAACATTACTGTATGAGGATGTATTCTGATGGAATTAGATATCTTCAATAAAGAGAAGATCTAATTCAGTTCCAATTGATCAATGATGGACAGAATCAGCTACATCTAGAGAAGGAACACTGGGAAATGAGTGTAAATTGCATTTTTGTTTTTCTTCCCAGGTTATTTTTACCTTCAGAATCCAATTCTTCTTGTGCAACAAGAGAACTGTTCGGTTCTGCACACATATATTGTATCAAGGATATATTATAACATATTTAACATGTATAAGATAAGCTCTAGGGGAGTGGGTGGAGGGAGGGAAAGGAAAAGTTGGAACAGAAGTGAATGCAAGGGATAATGTTGTAAAAAAATTATCCATGCATATATAATGTCAATAAAAAGTTATCCAAAAAAAAAAAAAAAAAAAAAAGGATAAGTAGCAATTGAGACAAAGAATTACTTTTTTCACCTAGTCCAAAAATAAATAAATGAATGAAAAAAAAAAAAAGGATTCGAGAATTACAGGAGATAAAATAGGCAATTTTGATTGTGCAGAATTTAAAAGCTTCTCTACAAATTGAATCAATTGAGTTTAAAACAAAAGAGAAAAACTGAGGTCCGAGGGTAATCCATATAGCACATTTCTCTGGTATCCAAGATATATTTCTCTGATATCCAAGAAATAAGAAGCACTGATTCAAACATATAATTAGAAGAATTATTTCCAATATATAACTGGTCAGAAGATGTAATTCTTGCACCTCATCAAAAGGATATGAACATTCAAGAAATCCAAGTTATCAGCTACCATACAATTAATAAGAAACATAGATTTAAAAAAAAAAAATTGAGTTCTGCCTCATACCCATCATATTAGCAAAGATGGCCCCAAATGTAATGATAATTGTTGGAAGGATTGTGCAAGGAGAAGAACATTAATGTATTATTGGTAGAGTTATGATTTAGTCCAGCCATTCTTGAAAGTAACTCAGAACTATACCCCAAATCTTACTTATGAACCCAACAATACCACTATTATTCTTTATGCCTCAAAGCATTTAAAAAAGAAAGCAGGGAGGGGGAAATCCACATATTAAAAAATATCCACAGTAGCAAAGAATTTGAAAAATAAGAGGTATCCATCAATTGGGGGATGTTTGAAAATTTATAGTACATGAACATAATGCAATATTATTGTACTATAGAAATTATGAAACGAGTAGATTCAGAGAAACTTGGGAGAACTTATATAAACTCTACAGGGTAAATTAAGCAGAAACAGGAAGATAATTTATATAATCACTCCAACATTATAAAGAAAATAATTGTAAAAGACTTAAGAATTCTACTAAATGCAAAGACCAACCATAACTCCAGAGGATGATAATGAAGAATGCTATCCAACTTATTTTCAGACATGGTTAATGGATGAATTTGTTTTGCTTGTCTATGCTTGTTAGAGATAAGAAAGAGAGGGTGCAGTGAAAAAGAAAGGGCAATTTTTTTTTAATTAGAAGAGATTAGAAGGAAGTTCAAAGAGATCAAGAAATAGGACATCTTTGAAACTAATATGCAAAATTTATTATACTGTACAAAAATGTATTATACATATAACCCAAGTTGTATGTAATAGAAATGAATGGTTTCATACATATTCTTGTTTAGGGAAATTTGCTGGCTTTTATCAAGTTAAAATAACAAAGAGAACCATTTAAAAATAGAAAGATATATGTGATCAGAAAAAAATTGGGCCAGTGATTCAAAGAGAGTGAAACAAAACATTTGGATATCCTAAGTGTTACTTAGAATCCTTAGAATATTAAACTACCTCCCCTTCCTAGTTACTAATGTTCCCTTCCTCAAATTATTGCTAATATCAATATAACTTTAAGTTTATATATATAAGTTTGTAAAGTACTTTTCCAATTATACATATAATTATATAATTTCATTTAGTCCGAATAAATGAAATGAAGTAGTTATTATTATTATCCCTGTTTTAAAGTTGAAGATATTGGGAGTTACAGAAATTAAGTGACTTTCCTATAGTCATAAATGTCAGTCTGGTTTCAAACTGAGAACATTCTGACCACAGCTTCAATTCCATTTCCTCTATACCACACTGACTGTCCAACTTGGATTTCTTTATCCATGTATATATAATGATTGCCACTATATAGTGAACTTTTTTTTTAAACTGTCATGAAGTTTTAACTTGTTTTTTTTTTTAAATATTTATTTTTATGAATCATGTTGAAAGAGAAAAATCAGAGCAAAAGTGAAAAACCATGGGAGAGGAAAAAAAACAAAAACAAAAAAGAAGTGAACATTGCATGTGTTGATTTACATTTAATCTTCACAATTCTTTTTCTGGATGCAAATGGAATTTTCTGTCCAAAGTCTATTGAGATTGCTTTGGATCACTGAACCACTGAGAAGAACCAAGTCTTTTAGTTATTGCACATTCTTGCTATTATTAAGTATAATGTATTCCTGGATCTGCTTATTTCATTCAGCATCAATTCTTGTAAATCTTTCCAGATTAGCTTATTCATTATTTTTCATAGAACAATAATATTCCACTATCTTCATATACTACAACTTATTTAGCTATTCCCCAATTGATGGGCATCTACTCATTTTCCAATTCTTTGCCACCACAAAAAGAACTGCCATAAACATTTTTGCATAGTAAGTGAACTAAATTGAAGCTGAACTTAATTGAAGGGAAAAGACATTTAAAAAAGGCCTCTAAGACATTGCAAATATCCTTTGGTGTAAGGTTCTGGTTAGCTCTCTAGAGGTCTTGGGACCAGCCTTCCATTTCAGCAGAATAATCACAATTAGAATAGTCAGGGATAAAGTCCAAGTCTTTATTGTCTCCTTCACCTGGGGCCTGGCTGGCTTTCTGGAGGCCCTCAGGAAATGCAGGAAGCAGGAGAGCCACCAGAAGACTGGTCAAATCTTCTATCCCTCTGACTGAGTTTGTCCCCAGTTTATATACTCTATTACAATTATATCATTACATTATAGTGAGTATAAACCAATCATTATATCACTAGGGAACCCTTATTTGTTGTAAAATTAAATCAATCATACTGCACTAGAGAAATCACCTGCTAAACTTGATAACCATTGTCTTATCAATTCCACAAAGTTAACACTTGTTGTAGGATTAAATCAATCATACAGAGTTCCTGCCCTTTACACTTTGGGTATGATTTGAGGAAGGACAAGACCAAGAATTACATAGGACAGGAAGGTCTTAATGGGTTTGATCTGGAGAAAATAACCACCCTAGATACATTTAAGTATTAATATATATAATTCATTCTCCTCATATCACCTAAATATATAAGGCAGATTAGTACTTAATATTTGTCAAATTGAAACGATGAGGTCATCTGCTTTGCCTATTTCTGCCTATTTTGTCTATTACAGAAGTAGCTCTGTATTTAAATCATTTTAAGTAGATGGCTGCCAATCTTGTTTTTAAAGTTCCCCAAGGAAAACTGCACAGGCTCCCTTATTTTTGGTTGTTCCAGTATTTCTTCACCCTTTCAGTTATGAAATCCAAATTGGTGCAATTTAGACCTATTTCCTTTCATTTTGACCACTGAGAAGCAAGGAGGAAATAGGTCTGCATATTCCTCTTCGATAGTACTTACTAAGCCAGAGAAACTAGAGAGAAGAAATATAGAATGAAGTTATTTAATACTATTATTACTACTACAATTTATATATCACCTACTATCTACCAAGCACTGTGCTAAAGTACTGTGCAAAAATTATCTTCCTTATCTTTACAATAACCTTGAGAGGTAGGTGCTATTATTACAATGTTTTATAGTTGAGCAAACTGAGGCAAACAAAGATCAAATAGCTAAGATGAAATCTTGACTCCAGGCCCAACTTTCTATCTATTATGCCATCTAGGCATCATTAAGTAAATAATATAAAAAAATCACATAACGGATATTTAAGGGGCTAAATTTCCCAACATAGATAGATCAATCAGAAAAAAAGCTTTAAAAACATCCTCAATCAATAAGTTAATAAAGATTATATGTTATAAGACTATTGAAATTTATCATGGGTAATGAAATCAGTCAACAAGCATAAATTAAGTATATTGGGCTATAAGGGCAAAAATGAAATAGTCCCTGCCCTTACATTCTATAGGGAGAAACAAAATGTATACATATAAATATACATACAAAATATCTATAAAATAAATACAAGTTTGGGAGGGAAAAAATTACTATCAACTAGGGGGAATCAGGAAAGGCCTTTTGTAGGAGGTGCTATATAAGCGCTAAGGAACCTAGAGGTTCCCTATCACATTAGAGGGAACCTAGGGATTTAACGACAAGAAAGCATACATTCCAAACATGGGGGATAGATTGCAACCAGGCAGAAACAGGAAATGGAATGTTGTATACACAGAAGAGTCAGTAGGCCAATTAGGTTTTGAATTGAACTGAACTGAAGAATCAATTACTCTTTTAAGAGAGTAACTTGTAAATTCTGGAAACTTAAGAGGGAACTGTATAGTGAAAGGCTTCCAAGGTTAAAGTGAAGAATTTGCATATTATCCTAGAAGAAAAGCATGAGTGACATGATCAGATCTGTGCTTTAAGAACATTACTTTTTAAAAAAAGAATATTACTTTTGCTACTGAGAAGAGAAAGGACTGAGTGAAGAGACAAGCCAAATAGACCATTTAGGTTAAACAGGGCACCTGAAAAGTGATGAGAATCTGCACTAAATCTGCCTGAGATGATAGAAGGGTATAAATGTTAAAGATATAGAGTTAGAGCCTTCAAGACTGGTAACTAATTGGTTATTTGGGGCTATTTCAGTGGAGTATGATTACAGGCTACATAGTAAACTTGGAAAAAAAAAGTAATGGCACTGCCCTCCGTAGAAGGTTCGGAAAAGGGAGAGGGATGAGGGGAAACTTGAGAGAGAAGTTCACGAATTTCCCAATTGGGCAAAGAGAGAGAGAAGATAAACTATTGAGAGAAAGGGGCGAAGGGCGGGACGAGGCAGCGCCCAGCAGTGGATAGTGCACCCCTTAGAAGTGCGGAGATCCCAGCATCGCCACTTTCTAGTCCCTGAGAGATGTAGAGCACATCACTTTCCTTCTCTAGGATTCACTTTCCTCCTCCGTAAAAGGAGGGAGTTTTATGCTCGATGACCTCTAAGGTTTCTTCCAGTTCCAGATCTCTGATCATAACAGTACGAACCAGAGAACCCCCACGTGGTCCAGGCTCCAGAATCACCAAGCCCGGGTTTGGGTTCCGCTCTCTCCCTCCTTCCTTATTTGTGACTTGGCCCCCAAGCCGCCTTCTCCCTTTCCCCCTTAGCAGAGCAGCCACAGACCAGCGGGCCAAACCCTTTCCTCAAACCGCCAGTCGACAGCAACCAGGTTACCGCCCCAAGGTCCCTCCGAGGCGTGCCCCCACCCTCTACCTTCGGCTCTCACGTCCACTCCGCTCTCACCAGCGATAGGCCGAGCGGGAGCCTAAGCCACACCCGCTCTCCCTCTGGATTGGTCATTGGAGTTTCGGGCTGCTCCTCCCCTCCCTGCGCCCCCACCCCTTCCTCCGGCCCCGGGCCAGCCTGGAGTCCGGGGGTGTTGGGTCCCGCCTCCATGTGACTGCCGGGTCGGGAATTGGCGGCGGCGCGGCTGCCATTTCCGGTTTGCCGGAGGTGGGCGGGTGGGGTGCGGCGCGGAGCCGGAGCGGCCGCCAGATCCTGCCTCGCACCTGGTGCTGCCGGCAGGATGCGCCCAGGGCCCGGGGGTTGCTGCTGCCGCCGCCCTCCGCTGCCGAACGGCTGCGTCGCGAACGGGGAGCTGCGGAACGGGTATGTGAGGAGTAGTCCGGCAATCGCCGCCGCTTCTGCCACTGCCACCAGCCAGGTACGGGGCCGGGCGGCTGCCCGGGGGGCTCCTTCGGGATTCGCTGTCGCTACCGCCGCGAGGCGGGACTCGCGGGCCGGCGAGGCTTGGGTCCTAGGCGGGGCCGCTGCGTGTTCAGGTGTATGGCCCCAGACTATTCCCCCTCCCCCCTTCCTCCTCGGAGCTGGCCCCCCCCTCCTCGGGATGCTCGGCCAGTGCGGCGCTGGGGGTGTCTTCCTGTCACCTGATCCTGCGGGGCTCAGGCACCCCAACTTCAGCGATGGGGAGGGAGGGAGGACTATCCAGGTGGCGGGGATACCCCCATTCCTCTTCTCTCCCCAAGCCCGTCGCGTACCTCCTGTAGACCTCTCCTCTACTCTTTTACCCACTTCCTTCTTCCTCTCAGGTGTTTGCTTTACCTGTTGGTCGATAGGGGGAATAAACCCGCCTTCTTCGAAACCCTTGGAAGGGTGTGGGAGGAAGCCTGAGGTTGACATTCAGCCTTTCGGTGACATTAAGTGTTTGCCACGTGCGGAGCCTGGCTGCAATGTCTCTCTCTTGCATATGTATATACTGGCTAACTAGCTGCCCCACAGGCGCGCACTTGCCTCATCATTCCCTCTTTGGGAGAAGACCTATCCTCTGGGTAGAGTAGTTGTGTAATGGTTTGTGTTCAACCTAACCATTGAACGGATGGGCTGTAAACTAGGGTATATTTTGACCTGGTAGTGACTTGCAATGAGTCTAATAATTGAGAATCAGGGCTGACTCATCAACTGATTTGAAGAGGCATTTCCCGCAGAATATCCAGTAATTGTAGTGTACTAATTTCTTGATATATCCATAGATTACAACCATAAGAGTTCTTGCCCGCGAGAAACTCTGAATTTCTTGAAATGCCCAAATTTGCACGCAGCAGTGGAAAGTTTTAAGTGAACAGTGACTTTTTTGCTGTCAGGTATGCTGGCTTTAAAAATACTTGGCCTTTTTAGGATAGTGGTGATGATTTGCAGTTGTTATTAAACGACCCCTTTAGGGACTGTTTTTCTCGTGTATCTATGTGGGGAGGGGAGGGCGGAATAGCTTAGTACCTGATACCACCTGAAACCTTGGTACCACTGTGCCATCTAACTGTCCTGATACATAGTAAGTGCTTAATAAATACTAATAGTTTAAGAATAATTGTAAAAAGGAACCAAGGTTTTCTCTAGTAGCTGTGACAATTGCATTTTTCAGTAGAAAGAATATCTAGTCCAGGGAGAAGAGGCTATCCCAGACTTATTACTCTTTAGCAAGTAACAAAAAAGAAAGAAAAAAAGGCATATTTCTCCAAATAGAATTATCTGTCAGTGCTTAGTAGTGATAGAAATGGTGTTGAATTCAGTAAAGAGAAAATAGGTCAGATGCCCTTTCTGTTTTAAAATATAAGGTGATATAGTAGAGAGCAGTATCCTGAAGTCTAAGAAGCCTAGGCTCAGATCCCTGCTACATATACTACCAGTATGATGTTTGGCATCTCTGATACTTTCCTCCTTCATTAAATGGAGATGCTACTTTCACTTTACACTGGCGCATCTTTTAATTTTTTAAATAATTGTATGGAAGATTAAATGATAAATAGGTTAGTTGATAATGAAAGAAGCTTTGACTTTTATGGTGATATGAAAATGCATGTATCATGTTTTTTTTCTAGGCTAAAATGTAGCAAAGACATTTAACTTGTTTTCCTGTTGAAATTGTAACTAAGAAAATAAGTTGAAAATGGAAATGAAAACAGTGTTTCTTTTCTAATGGGTCATGACCCCTTCTTGGGGGGGGGGGAAGGAATCAAGAGGAAGATCATTTTCAACTTAGGCCTGTGTTCCTATGCTTGGTATATCTTTTGTTTAAGTGTTTCCTTCCCTTCTCTAGAAGCAAAAATTGTTTTGCTTTAGTAAAATCAGGGCCCCAACCACCCCACAATTTGTAAATTTGCATTCACAATTATGAACGCTATTTAGAACTTTAAAGATTGTAAGAAATATTAAGTTATAAGAATGAGATCAATACATACAATATAATATTGCAAGTAATAGTCAGGTTTATGGCCCAAAGGAAAATGTCTGTGTGTGGAGGAAAGCTAGGTGTATATTTTATGTCTCTAAAAGAAGAGATACAACAAATTCTTTGTGGAACTTCTAAGATCACAGTGTACTTATTTGAAACTATCAGAATAAAGAGAATCTTAAATATTGAAAACTATTAGTGCTGAACTTCATTTTCAGTGGTATATTTAGATGGTTGGAAGAATATTGCTTAATTTGCTTCCTTTATTTATTTATTTATTTTTAACAAAGAGCCCAATATGGGTAGTTTTGTTGCTTCCTAGTCTGTTTGTTTGTTTTCTTTTTACAGCAAGCTAAGAAAAGGAACTAATGCATAGTGACTCAACTATTTGGGAGTTTTTTTGGAGGGAAAATGTTGTATGGATATATGTAAACTATTAGCTAAAAAGTATCCTAAGATGACATATATGGTTTCTAAAACTAAAGCTATAAAGTGGCTTCCTTACCAAACCAAATAATCACCCACTATATATGGACAAAAGCTGGTTGGACTAACCAGGCTACTCTGTAAGGTATTTATGATTTCTTAACACTACCACCTTTGTAGTAATTCTTAGTGTTCAGTTTGCTCTTCTAAATGGTGTGTGAGATTATTATCTATATATTTCTAGCTACCTTGCAAAGTTATTTTGAAAAAAGTATTTTTTAACTTGCTGCGATTTTACAGTAACTTTAAAACTCACAGTTCTAAGAGTACGGACTCAGTTGATTTAAATAATGTAGACATTATGTAATGTTGTTTTTGAACCTCTTCTTTTATAGATGAGGAAACTGAGGCCCAGGAGTACATGGCATTGGGTAGTGCCACTTTGACTGCTAGTGCTTATTTTCCTGGAAACTTTTGGATTGTCCTTTCATTTGTTCTTGCTCGATTCTTTAGGAAGATCATCAGGGTTCCTTTAGTCTCCACCCTACCAAATATATGGCCAGGAAGGAAACATACTTGTCAGATGTGTTCTGATTGTGCCTTGAGTCTTTCCAGGGAGAGTCTCAAGGCTTTCATTGAAACCTAATTTGGAGTCCATTCTGTACTATGTCTTATGGTAGCATGTTATACTTTTTTTCTCTCTTCTTTTCCTTGAAAATTGGGGGAAAAAAAAAAAAGGAATCCCAGGAATCTAAGGGCTGAATCACAAATGCAAAATGAACTTGTGAAGGGATTAAAAAATATGTTTAAAGGGTGAAAGCTCTAGGCTGTATGTAGAGATTTAAGACTGTCTTTTGTGCATAGGAAGGCATTTTGAGAGGAACAATCAAACATTATTGTGTAATGGTGCCTCTGGATGCTTATGGATATCACCAAGAAAGAGCAATTGAACAATAAAGCATTGATTTTTCAGACTCTCCCTTCCCCCCTCTTCCCCATGTACAGCTAAATGGGAGAGGGGTCTTGCTGGTAATTTATAGTTCAGAAAATTTGCTACCATTACCAGAAGCTTTCAAAGAATCATAAAGCTAGAAGTCATCTTAAAGGATTTTACAATTCATTTTCTGCCCTTTTGTACAGTGGTATTTTAATCATCCTAGTTACATTAGTTCTCTGCCTTGACAGAATGGGAGGAAAAAAAGAACACTACAAAAGTTAGAAGGTTTGGGTGAATTTGGGGAAATTATTCAACTTTCTCGAGCTTCATTTTTTTCCTTTATAAAATGAAGAGATTGGAAAATGATCTTTAATGTCTCCTTTAACTCTATCCTATGATTCTACCTCCAGGAAAGAAGATTGTATCATATTTCCCAAGTAGTATGTTATTATCAAGAATATACTTCATGAAGTAACTAGATGGTCAATCACTTGTTCTGTCTGCAGAAGTAAGGTAGTGTGACAAGTTACCATCTTCCAATATTAGTGAGTCTCAGCCTTCATTTTTGTGATAACCTGTGTGTATACAGCTGATGTGCACAAATCTCAAAACAAAGTTAACTTTAAAATTTTAAAGAATGTATTATTCTGGGAAGGAAATATTGCAAAATAAACATTATAGAATATTATCACAACATTAAGATTGGGGAGTAATACTTTTAACATTTGGCTACATTAAAACTTTTTTTGAATATTTACATGTATGTTTAATAAAACATTCAAATTTCCATTTTGAAATCTTATATAAGTAAACATAAATATCCTCTTTAAATGAGCTAGAAAAGAAAATGCCAAACTACTCCCAATTCTTTGCCAAGAAAATTCTAAACTAAACAGCAACAAAATATGAAGGCTAATTATGAAATATTTTTTTAGTCTAAAGAATCTTGCTTTAGGGGCAGCTAGAGGGTGCTGTGGATAGAGCACTGACCCTGGATTCAGGAGGACCTGAGTTCAAATCTAACCTGAGGTACTTAACACTTCCTAGCTGTGTAACCTTGGGCAAATCACTTGATATCAATTGCCTTGCCAAAAAAAAAAAAAAAAAAAGAATTTTGCTTTCATCTTTCTTTATAGGTCAGCTCTTTAAATTTATTATTGTGCTGCTTTAAAACAATATCTCAAGTCTGTATGCGTCTTTGAACTATACCTCCTATTCATAGATAGTTGAAAGTACAAGGAGACAAATCTTAGTCATACTATTGTCGTACTTTCTTTTTAACACATTCTTCTGACTTTGTCAGTCAATTAATAGTATTAAATATCTATTTCATGTTTGGTATTGGAGATAAAAATATAGAGAATGAAAGAAATCCAGGGGTAGCTAGGTGGCATAGTGGGTAGAGTACAGGCTCTGGGGTCATGAGGATTTAGATTCAAATCCAGTCTCACTTACTGGCTGTGTGGCCCTAGGCAAGTCAGTTAATATTGATTGCCCCTTCCTCCCCCCCAAAAAGAATGAAACAATCCATCTTTCTAGTGAGCTCATGTTATAAAAGTACATATAAAAATGCATGCAGCATAAATATAAAAAATTGATAGAAATACAAACTTTAGTGTACAATGTAGTTTTAAAGGGAAGAATCAAATTTATAAGAATTCAAGCCATTCTCCAATTGATAAATGGTCAAAGGATATGAACAGACAATTTTAAGATGAAGAAATTGATACCATTTCTAGTCATGTTAAAAGGTGCTTTAAATCACTATTGATCAGAGAAATGCAAATTAAGACAATTCTGAGATACTGCTGCACACCTGTCAGATTGGCTAAGATGACAGGAAAAGATAATGATGAATGTTAGAAGGGATGTGGGAAAACTGGGACACTAATACTGTGGAACTGTGAATGAATCCAACCATTCTGGAGAGCAATTTGGAACTATGCTCAAAAAGTTATCAAACTGTGCATGCCCTTTAATACAGCAGTGTTTCTACTGGGCTTATATCCCAAAGAGATATTAAAGGAGGGAAAAGTACCCACATGTGTCAAAATGTTTGTGGCAGCCCTTTTTGTAGTTGCAAGAGGCTGAAAACTGAATGGATGCTCATCAATTGGAGAATGACTGAATAAATTATGGTATATGAATTTTATGGAATATTGTTGTTCTGTGGGAAACAACCTCTCAGAGAGGCCTGGAGAGACTTACACGAACTGATGCTAAATGAAAAGAGCAGAACCAGGAGATCACTATACATGGCAACAAGATTGTATGATGATCAATTCTGATGGATGTGGCTCTCTTTCACAATGTGATGATTCAAACCAGTTCCAATTGTTCAGTGATGAAAAATGCCATCTACACCCAGAGAGAGGACTGTGAGAACTGAGTGTGGTTTACAACATAGCATTCTCAATCTTTTTGTTGTTGTTTGCTTGCATTTTATTTTGCTTCACTTTTTCTCTTCTGTGGCACAATAATTGCATATATTGGATTTAACATATATTTCTACCATGTTTAACATATATTCAACTACTTGCCATCTAGGAGAGGGCATGGGGGAAGGAAGGGGAAAATTGGAACACAGGGTTTTGCAAAGGCTAATGTTGAAGAATTGTCCACACGTTTTGAAAAATAAAAAGCTTTGTTAATAAATAAATTAAAATAAAAGAGAGAATAATAGCATTTAAGAGGTAAGATCAGGAAAGGCATCATGCAGAAGGTGATCCTTAAGCAGCATTCTAAAGAAAGACTCAGGGCAAAGGTAAAGGAGGTTGGGAATGCATTCCAGCCAGGGGTAAGGGGGGGGAGTGGAGTTCTCTGATGCAAAGGCATGGAGTCAGGAGATGAAATGCTCTGGAATAGATAGAAGGCTGGTTTGAATGGATCATGGAGTACAGTAGGAGGAATGAGGTTTAATAAAATTAGGTCCAGGTTGTATAGGACTTTGAGAAAAACTAACCAGAGGATTTATAATTGGTCCTAGAGCAATAGGAAGTATCTGGGGTTTAGTAATATAGTCATGTGCCCATTCTGAACTTTTTCCCTTGCCTAGTTATTGTAGGTTTTTTCACTTTTCACTTTGTATTTTAAAAACATTTTTCCTTGCTCAAATGTGTCATTGTGCTTTTTTTCTATATTTTAGCATCATTCTTTTGTAATTCTTCCATTTTTACTGAAATCATTTTGATTTCTTATCCTTTCATCCAAGACACAGACTCTTCTACACTCAAACTTGATAGTTGACCCTATACAATTTCTTGTCATTAGCTATTGAGAAAATATTTTTCAACTTCTTATACAAGTATCACAGTTAGAATTCCTATTTTTAAAAAAATTGTCAGTGTTGGAAGAATTGTTGGAAGACAGAATTGCTAAATGATCTGTTGAAGCTTGACTTAGTACAATCATTCTAGTGACAATTTAGATTTTTTAAATAGTATTATATTTTTTACAATTATGTATAAAGATTAACATTGATTTTTATAAGATTTTGCACTTTACATTTTCTTCTCTTTTCCTGCCTCTTACCCAAAACAGCAAGCAATCTGATATAGATTAAACATATTGATATAAGCTAAACATATGTTAAATATTTTTTCACCTAAGTCATATTATAAAAGAAGACTCAACAAAATAAATTATAAATTCTGAAATAAGCCTGCCCATCATTTCTTATAGAACAATAATATTCTATTACATTCATATACCATACCTTATTCAGCCATTCATCTGTTGATGGGCATCCACTCAGTTTCCAATTCTTTGCTGCCACAAAAAGATGCTACAAATATTTTTATATGTATAATCCTTTTTTTTTTTTTTTTTTATGAGCTCTTTGGGATATAAACCTAGTAATGGTATTGCTGGATCAAAGAGGATGCACAATTTTATAGCCCTTTGGGCATATTTCCAATACAATTTGTAAATTTAAAATAAGGTACATAAATTACACATAATTTTTGACCTAGAGATCCCACTATTGGATATTAAAGATCAAAACAAAGACATCAAAATATTCATAGCAACTTTCTTTGTGGTAGCAAAAAACTGGAAATAAAGCAAGTAACTTATCAGTTAAGTGCATAACCAAAATTAGCTATGGTATATGAATATAATAGAATGTGCAGTAAGAAATTGCTTATTCAGAGAAATAATGTTAGGATTTGTACTAATTGTGAGTGAAATTAGAATTAAAAGAGGCAATATATATAATTATATTGTATATATATAATTATATGTAAATAAAATTACAATTACTAAAAAGAAGTCAAGCTAATCAAGTGAAAAACTAGCAAAGATTCCAGAGAATAAATTTACTTTCTCTCTCACTGCATGGGGTAGGAGGACATCTACTATGTTAGAATGCTATATCCATTGTTAGATGCAGGAAGAGTATTAAACATATTTTCCCTTGATTTTTATTTTTTGTAATAAAAGACAGTTTAGGTAAGGGAGGACAGTTTTTTTTGGTTTGTTTTTTGCAACATATTTTGCACATATTTTTCCTTGCAAAATTGGCAAAATGTATCAACAAAACATTTTTTCGAAATATCAAATATTCTAATCTTCTGCATTGGGGAAAAAGTAACTTCATTCTCATTACCAATGAAACAAAAGTGACTTCTTTTGAAACTATCTCCTACAGTACTTAATTTTTAAAAATCTTCATTTTGTTATAGAATACTTTTTGAAGATTTAGACAAAATTTTTAGTAGTATTTTATTTTTCCAATTAGATGTAAAGAGTTTCCAACATTCATTTTTGTAAGATTTTAACTCCAAACTTTTTCTCTCTCCCTTCTTTACCGCCCCCCCCAAATCAGCAAGCAATTTGATATAAGGGATACATGTACAGTCATTTTAAATATTTCCATATTTGTCATGTAGTAAAAGGAAAATCAGAATAAAAGGGGAAAAAAACATGAGAAAGAAAAAGGAAACATACAAAAAAGAGTAAAAATAGTATCCCTTGTTAAGCATTCATTCTCCATAATTCTTCCTCTTGATGGGGATGGCATTTTCCATCCCAACTCTATTGGAATTGCTTTGGATCACTATACTGCTGAGAAAAGCTAAGTCTAAAATAGTTGATCAGAACATAATCTTACACCTCCTGTGTACAGTGTTTTCCTAGTTCTACTCACTTCAGTCAGCATCAATTCATGTAAGTCTTAATATCTAGACTTTTCTAAAATCAGTCTGCTCATTGTTTCTTTTTTTTTTTCTTCCAATTTTATTTTCCCCCTGTTACATATAAAATAAAGTTTTGTTTTTTTTTGTTATATGTGTACATTTTTTACATATTTCCATATGAATCATGTTCTGAAAAATCAGAATAAAATAGAAAAAGAACAGATGAAAAAAATGAACATAGTATGTGTTGATTTAAATTAAATTTCCATAGTTCTCTTTCTGGATGCGGGTGACATTCTCCATCCAAAAGTTTATTGATTGCTATGCATCATAAACTGCTGAGAAGAACCAGGTCTGTCATAGTTGATCATCACACAGTCTTGTTGCTGCGTACAATTTTTCCCTGGTTTGGCTTGTTTCAGTCAACATCAGTTCACTAATGTCTTTCTAGGCTTTTTTGAAATTAGCGTGTTCATCATTTTTATGGAAAAATAATATTCCATTACTTTCATATACCATAATTTATTCAGCCATTCTCTAGTTGATGAGCATCTACTAATTTTCTAATTCTTTGCCACCACAAAAAGAGCTGTTACAGATATTTGTGTGCACATAGGTTCTTTTCCCTCTTTTATGTTTTCTGTGGGAAGATCATTTCACAACTCCACCAATAATGCATTAATGTCCCAGTTTTTCCCCTCCAACATTCATTATTATCTTTTCCTGTCATATTGGTCAATCAGAGAGGTATAAGATGGTACTTCAGAATTGTTTTAATTTGTATTTCTTTAATCAGTAATGTTTTAGGGCACTTTTTCATATGAGTATAGATGGCTTTAATTTCTTTATTTGAAAATTGTCTGCCGTTCATATACTTAGACCATTTATCTGTTGGGGAATGACATACTTTTTTTGTAAATTTGGCTCTCTTCTTTATATATTTGAGAAATGAGCCCTTTATCAGAAATATTGGCTGTATGAGGAGTGAAACAAGGTTGCCCACTATCACTATTACTATTCAGTATTATATTAGAAATGCTAGCTTTGGCAATGAGTTGAGAAAGAGATTAAAGGAATTAGAGTAGGTAAGGAGGAAACCAAATTATCACTCTTTGCAGATGATATGGTATACTTAGAGAACCCCAGAGAGTCTACTAGAAAACGATTAGAAATAATCCACACCTTTAGCAAAGTTGTAGGATACAAAATAAACCCACATAAGTCATCAGCATTCTTATATATCACTAACAAAATCCAACAGTTAGAGTTACAAAGAGAAATTCCATTGAAAGTAACTACCAAAAGTATAAATATTTGGGAATCTATCTGCCACGGGAAAATCAGGAACTATACGAGCAAAACTACAAAACACTTTCCACACAAATAAAGTCAGGTCTAACTAATTGGAAAAATATTAAATGCTCTTAGATAAGGCGAGCAAATATAAAAAAGAAGACAATACTATTTAAGCTATTGACAATACTATCTAAGCTATCTTTATTTAGTGCTATACCAGACTCCCAAAAAACTATTTCAGTGACCTAGAAAAAATAACAAAATTCATTTGGAAGAACAAAAGGTCAAGACTTTTAAGGGAACTAATGAAAACAAGATCAAATGAAGGTAGCCTAGCTGTACCAGATCTAAAATTGTATTATAAAGCAGCGGTTACCAAAACTGTTTGGTCTTGGCTAAAAAATAGACTAGTTGATCAGTGGAATAGGTTAGGTTCAAAGGACAAAGTAGTCAATAATTTTAATAATCTAGTGTTTGACAAACCCAAAGACCCCAGATTTTAGGATAGAACTCACTGTTTGATAAAAATTGCTGGGAAAATTGGAAATTAATATAGCAGAAACTAGGCATTGACCCACACTTAACACCGTACACCAAGATGAAGTCAAAATGGGTTCATGACCAAGACATAAAGAATGAGATTATAAATAAATTAGAACATAGGATAGTTTACCTCTCAGACCTGTGGAAGAGGAAGGAATTTATGACCAAAGAAGAACTGGAGGTCATTATTGACAACAAAGTAGAAGACTTTGATTATATCAAATTGAAAAGTTTTTGTACAAACGAAACTAATGCAGACAAGATTAGAAGGGAAGCAATAAACTGGGAAAACATTTTTACAATCAAAGGTTCTGATAAAGGCCTCATTTCCAAAATATATAGAGCATTGACTCTAATTTATAAGAAATCAAGCGATTCTCCAGTTGATAAATGGTCAAAGGATATGAACAAATACTTCTCAGACGAAGAAATTGGAACTATTTCTAGCCATGTGAAAAGATGCTCCAAGTCATTATTAATTAGAGAAATGAAAATTAAGACAACTCTGAGATACCACTACACATCTGTCAAATTGCCTAGAATGACAGGGAAAGATAATGTGGAAAGTTGGAGGGGATGTGGAGAGCGTTTTGGAACTATGCTCAAAAAATTATCAAACTCTGTATATCTATAATATTCTTTTGTTAATTCCTTGGGGTCTCTGAAGGCAGCCTTAGTTTCAGTTCAGTAATCACCCCAAATGCAGCTAGGGATTAAAGTCCAAATCCTTTATTGTTTCCTTCAAAGTCTTATCTCCTTTACTTGGGGTTCCTCTAATTTTCTGGAGGCCTTCCAGATCTTGGTTTCAACACAGCCTGCCACCACTTCTCTGTCTTCCTTAGTTCTGCCCCACTGCCTTCTCTGGCTTCTGAATCTCTTTAACTGAATCCTGGCTGAGGCTCTGAGAGCTTCTAGTGTGCTTGTCCTTTCTGGCCCTTTGAGCTCCTCCTTATATGTTCCACACTGAGTATACACCAATCATTATATCACTAGGAAACCATTATTTGTTGTAAGATTAAGTCAATACTAAATTAGATTTAACCACTGTCTCCTCAATTCCACTTACTTAGCACCTTGTTTCAAGTACTGGCCCATAACATATACCCTTTGATCCAGCAGTGATACTTAACACTGTCCCTTAGCAGAGATCTTAAAGAAGGGAAAGGGACCTGTATGTGCAAGAATGTTTGTGGCAGCCCTCTTTGTAGTGGCCAGAAACTGGAAACTGAGTGGATGCTCATCAATTGGAGAATGGCTGAATAAATTGTGGTATATGAATGTTATGGAATATTACTGTTCTGTAAGAAATGACCAGCAGGATGAATACAGAGAGGCTTGGAGAGATTTACATGAACTGATGCTGAGTGAAACAAGCAGAACCAGGAGATCATTATATACTTCAACAACAATACTATATGATGCTCAATTCTGATGGATGTAACTCTTTTCAACAGTGAGATGAACCAAATCACTTGCAATAGAGCAGTAATGAATAGAATCAGTTACACCCAGTGAAAGAACTCTGGGAAATTAATATGAACCACTACATAGAATTCCCAATCCCTCTATTTTTTTTTTAAATTATAGCTTTTTATTTACAAGATATATGCATGGGTAATTTTTCATCATTGACAATTGCAAAACCTTTTGTTCCAACTTTTCCCCTTTTTCCCCTTTCCCCCCCTTTCCCCCTGATGGCAGGTTGACCAATACATATTAAATATGTTAAAGTGTAAGTTAAATTCAATATATGTATACTTGTCCATATAGTTATTTTACTGTACAAAACTGTACTGTACAAAACTTTGAAATAGTGTACAATTAGCCTGTGAAGGAAATCAGAAATGCAGGTGGACAAAAATTCTTCTTTAAAAATTTCTTTGGGATATAAGCCCAGTAGTAATACTGCAGAATCTAAGGGTATGCCCAGTTTGATAACTTTTTGAGCATAGTTCCAAATTGCTTTCCAGAATGGCTGAATGTATTCACAATTCCACCAATAATGTATCACTGTCCCAGTTTTCCCACATCCCCGCCAACATTCTGCATTATTTTTCCTTGTCATTCTAGCCAATCTGAGAGATATGTGGTGGTATCTTAGAGTTATCTTAATTTACATTTCTCTACCAAACCCTCTATTTTTGTATGCCTGAATTTTTGATTTTCTTCACAGGTTAATTATACATTATTTCAAAGTCCAATTCTTCTTGTGCAGCAAAATAACTGTGGACATGTATACATCTATTGTATTTAACATATACTTTAACATATTTAACATGTATTGGTCAATCTGCCATGTGGGTGAGGGGGTGGGGAGAGGGAGAGGAAAAATTGGAGCAAAAGGTTTAATGCTGAAAAATTACCCATGCATATATCTTGTAAATAAAAAGCTATAATAATAATAATAATAATAATAATAATAATAATGATAATAAACCTTTCTTGATTATAAATCTTTTTTTTTTTCTTTTCTGAGGCTGGGTTTAAGTGACTTGCCCAGGGTCGTACTGCTAGGAAGCGTTAAGTGTCTGAGATCAGATTTGAACTCGGGTCCTCCTGAATTCAAGGCTGGTGCTCTATCCACTGCGCCACCTAGCTGCCCCTCTTGATTCTAAATCTTTAAAAAAAGAAATATTGGCTGTAAAAATTATTTCTCAGCTTTTTGTGTCCCTTCTAATTTTCACTGCATTGGCTTTGTTTGTGGAAAACCTTTTTAATTTAATGTGATCAGAATTATTCATTTTGCGTTTCATAATGTTCTTTAGTTCCTTGATCAAACATTTCTTCTTTCTCCAAAAATCAGACTAAGCCTTGCTTTCCTGATTTACTTATAGCATCACCTTTGATGTCTAAATTATGAACCCATTTCAACTTTTTCTTGATATAGGGTGTGAGATGTTGTTCTATGCCTAGTTTCTGCCATACTAGTTTTCCCAACAATTTTGGCCAAATAATGAGTTCTAATTCCAGAAGCTAGAGTCTTTAGATTTATCAAACTGTAGTTTACTGTTTGATACAAGATACAAGATTGTGTCTTGTGTACTTAACCTGTTCCACTAATACCAAATGATTTTGCTAACTTCTGCTTTATAATAATAATATTTAGCTAGGCTAACTTAATTTGCATTTTTTTCATTAATTCTCTTGATATTCTTCTTCAGTTCAACTAATACTGTATTAATAAGGAAATTAATTTGAGGTTGAATTTTCATTTTTATTATATTAATTTAGCCCACTGATGAGCAATTGATATTTTTTCATATTTTTTCAGTTGTTTAGTTCTGACTTTATTTATGTGAAAAGTGTCTTGTAATTGTGTTAATATAGTTCCTGGCTTTGTCTTGGCAAGTAGATGCCCACATATTTTACATTTTATATAGTTATTTTAAATGGGATTTCTCTTTCTATCTGTTGCTGGTGTACTTTGTTGACAATATGTAGAAATGCTGATTTAAGTGCGTTTATTTTATATCCTGCAACTTTGCTAAAGTTGTTAATTGTTTCTAGTAGTTTTTAGTTGATTCTATAACTTTATGCCATCTGCAAAGAGTGATAGTTTTGTTTCTTCAATGCCTATTCTTAATTCCTTTGATTTATTTTTCTTCTCTTATTGCTAAAGCTAACATTTATAGTACCATATTGAATAATAGTGATAATAATGGGCATCCTTGTTTCGCCTCTGATCTTGTTGGAAATACTTTTAACTTATCCCTATTATATATAAAGCTTTCTGATTGCTTTATGTAGATGTTACTTACCATTTTAAGGAAAATTCCATTTATTCTATGTTATCTAGTATGTTTTTTGGTTTATTAGGAATGGCTGTTGTATTTTATGAAATACTTTTATTTCACCTGTTGAAATAATCATATGATTTCTTCTAGTTTTTTTATTGATACGATCAATCATGCTGATAGTTTTCCTGATATTGAATCAGTTGGGGAAATTTTTTGCCCTTAATCTTTTACAAAAGCAGTAGTATGTCACACTGAATATTAACAGACTGCCTCTTTGGAGTCAAGTGGACCTGGATTCAAGTATTTGCTGTAACATTCATTAGATTACATTTTGCTTCTAACAGTAAGATGTTATAAATAACAGAGGACTTACTAGAGTTTCCACATTAGAATTTCTAAATCAAGTAAAAAAATTTCCAATGAATGAGAGTTGAAGGAATAGAAATATATATATATATATATATATTTTTTTTTTTTTTTAAATAGGGAGGATGCTACAGATGAGAAATGTCATGTGTACCTTCAGGTACACATTATTCATTTTACTTAACTATTTCACTGTTTAAAAAAAATAATTCTCAGTAAAATAGAAGTAATCTCTAAATATATTTTTTTTAATTGAGCCCTGTGTTCCAATTTTTCCTTCATTCTCTTTTCCTTCTCTTCCTCCCCCTCCCCTAGATGGCAAGCCATCCAATATATATGTAAATATTTTTAATGCTATAATAAAACATATCAATAAAACAAAAAATCCCACAAGAATGGAAGTGGAGAGAAGTAGACATAGGTTATACATGTACAATCATTTTAACACATTTCCATATTAGTCATTTTGTAAAAGAAAAATCAAAACAAAAGGAAAAGGAAAGAGGAAGAAAAAATAAAAATTAAAAAGGTAAAAATAGTATATTTCAATCCACATTTAGTCTCCATAGTTCTCTTTCTGGATGTGGATGGCATTTTCCATCCTTAGTAAATTGAAATTGTCTTGGATCACCACATTGCCAAGAAGAGCTAAGTCTTTCATAGTTGATCATCATACAATCTTGCTGTTCTTTTGGTTTTGCTCACTTTATTTAGCATCAGTTTATTTTAAGTCTTTTCAGGATTTTCTAAAATCAGCCTCCTCATTTCTTATAGAACAATAATATTCCATTATATTCAAATACCACAATTTATTCTGCCATTCCCCAATTGGTGAGCATCCGTTCAATTTTCAATTCCTTGCCACTACAAAAAGCGCTATTATAAACATTTTTGCACACATGGATCCTTTTCTCTCTTTTATAATCTTTTTAGAATACAGACCTCGTAGTGACACTGCTGAATCAAAGAGTGTGCACAGTTTTCTAGCTCTTTGGACATAGTTTCAAATTGTCCTCAAATTGGCTGGGTCAGTTCACAACTCACAACATTAGTGTCCCTGTTTTTCCACATCTTAGTTGAAACTTTAAGGAAATTTGGGATACTTAATATGGTAGTACTTAAGAAGGAAGGGCAGCTACCTGGGCAGTGGATAGAGCATTTGATTATTTTTCTAATTCCAAATCTAGTGCTTTTCCATTCCATCACAAAGCCATAGTATAATCTATTATTTTGCAAGCCTTCAAGCCTAGCAACAAGTTCTAGCATTTTTTTGTTCTTAAAGCAAACACCATTTAAAGAAAAGATTACTTGGGTGTTCCAAGATCTGGTCCCATAAGTTGCAAATAGTTAAGATCCTAGAACTTCTTGAGTCCTTAGGTCTCCAGGGTAAGTGTCAGAAAGACCTGCTGAATTTGTTGCCTCTTTTGCATTGGATATGTTTTGGAAAGACCTTTTTCCTTTTTCGCTATTGCTCAGTTGTTTTTCAGTCATGCATTAACTCTTTGTGACTCCATTTAGCGGTTTTCCTGGCAAAGATGCTGGAGTGGTTTAACATTTCCTTCTCTAGCACATTTTATAGGTGAGGAAACTGAGGCAAACAAGGTTAAGTGGTTTGCTGAGGGTTACACAGCTGGGAATTGAGACTGCCTTTGATCTCAGATTTTCCTTACTTATTTACATGAAAAGGGGTCAGTTTTTTTTTTTTTTTGTTTTTGTTTTTTTACCTTGCATATCCAAGACTATTTAGAACGCTAATATATCTATTAGAATATTTTTGGGTATCTTGGAAACTTTGTGATGCTCAGACCAAAATAGTTAATTTGTTCAGATTTAATGTGTAAAAAAGCATTATTTATTGGAAGAATGGTTGCTAGGCAGGGGGAGGGAGAGTGATTAGAGGTATTATTATTCACTTTTTACATTCCAGAGAGGTATGCATGCCTATCTTAGTTAATTTGTGACTTTAAATTTAAGCCCTTTCTTTGTTCCAGTAGAGGACAAAAAATTACCAACATCTTCATCTATATTACTTTCTGTATATTTTACAGCAAAATATCTTGAAGATCACCTGGAAACTTGAGGAAGCTGAATGTTTTTCATAATAATGCAGGAAACCTTTTGTACAAAGCATCCATTTTGAAGTATAGTGAACTTAAAAAAAGCTAAGGCAATTTCATGTTTTGGTCATTTTTTTTTTTTTTTTTTTTTTTTTTTTTTTTTTGCTGAAGAATTTTTGGAATTAGGAAAGATTTTCTGTTTGGGAATTCTGATAACTTTTGTCCTTGTCTAGAAAGGTAGAAAATTCTCTCAATATTATGCTCGGGGAAGCTAGGTGGTACAGTGGATAGAGCACCAGCCCTGAAGTTAGGAGGACCGGAGTTCAAATTTGGCCTTAGACACTTAACACTTCCTAGCTGTGTGACCCTGGGCAAGTCACTTTCAGGAAGAAGAAAAAAAAAGATTATGCTGGAATATTATTCCAGAATAATGATAATAATAAGAATATTATTTTTAACTAATTTCCCCCCACAGGGTTTGTATACAGAATGGATTGGTTGTGACTCACTTCTATCTGGAGCCAATCTGGAGGTTAAGTCTGGGTTTTTTTTTTTTTTTTGGATTGATTCCTATGAGCGTATATAACCTAAGTTCCCTGTCTCCTCAGGATCCATGAAAAAAAAAGAAAATTCAAAACTTGTTTTTATTTGCTTCCTTGATTGGTTGAAATCCATTTAAACTTCCCTTTGGAAAGGAGAGAGGTAGGAGAGTATTTATACCTAGGTGCATTTATTGTAATTTGACTCTAACATAGTGATATCATTTTAGTCCTCTTCAAAAATGAAGAACAATAACCTCATTTTTTTCTGTATTGAACATGACTCGATAATATTTTTTGATGCCCAACATGAAGCCATTAGATTTAGGACATAAAAGTTGGAGATGATCTTGTGTGGGATAGGTGCTAGACCCTCTTGCCCAAATTGACTACTCAGAGGCATCTTCAGATACAAAGAGGAAGTATTTATTCCGTCCTTGTGAGGAGAGGTCCAAGCACACCAGCTGAGTAGACCCAAGAGCCTCTCAGCTCCCATCTCCCAGCATTGTGCCTGGCCTGGTGAGCTGGAAATAGTGAATTTGGTTAAACAGCAAAAGACCCAAGTCTTTTCATTGGATGGACTGAAAAGGAAATAATTTTTGTAAGTTATGTAATATAAATATATTATTAAAATATAATATAAATTAAAATACAATTATATGTGTTATGGGAGCCACCTGCTAAGCGGCTGCTAGGGATCTAATTCTTTTTTTTTTTTTTTTTTTTTTTTTTTTTTTTTTTTTTTTTTTTTTGGTTGAGGTAATTGGGATTAAGTGACTTGCCCAGGGTCACACAGCTAGGAAGTGTTAAGTGTGAGACTAGATTTGAACTCGGGTCCTCCTGACTTCAGGGCTGGTGCTGTATCCACTGCAGCATCTAGCTATCCCTAGAGATCTAACTCTGACCAGCAGAATAGATCCCTGCATGTGAGAGGATGATAATACTATAAAGAGACTGAGGCAGTTGCATTCTCTGACTTCTCTTTTGCCTTCCATTTATTTTATTCCCAATTCCCAAGCAATATCTGAGTCAATGAAAGCTGATTTGCAATTCCTTCAAGTGTATTATAATTCACATCTGGGGGGCTTTTTGAGAACCAACCTGTCTCTTCACACTCAGGCAGGATCCTTAACAATATGTAAATATATAATTATATAAAAACATATATATGTATGTAATATACATATACATATATATATTTATATAAAACATATAGAGTATATAATAATAAAATTATATATATGTGTAATTTAGAAATGTATAAATTATATGTAAGTATATAAATTAATGTTATAAATATTTTATTAAAATATAATATAAAAATTATATTTTGCCAATCCTTTTTTATTTTATTTCCACAATATTTCTGTGTCATCCCTCCACTCACATAGTTTCCAGTCTAGTTCAGGCCCTTACCACCTCTGTTGCCTCATAATTGTCTTCTCCAATCCAATCTCAATATTTACATGAGTGATATTCCTAAAGCATAGGCCTTACCATGTTACTCCTCTGCTCAAAAAGCTCCATTGGCTCCCTGTTGCCTCTAAGATAAAGTGAAAACTCTTTTATTTGATATTTAAAGCTCTTAAGAATCTGACTTTAGCTCACATTTCTGTATTTATTACATTTACTTCCCTTCACACACTTTATGGTTAATTCAAACTGGCCTACTTATTGTCCTTTGTACAGTTTTCCATCTCCCTTTTCTGCCATTTCAAAGGCTTCCCTGTGCATAGAATATTTTTCTTCATCTTCTGCTTCATAGAATCTCTAGCTTGCTTCAAAGTTCAGCTCATAGACTATCTTTTCCTTGTGACCTTTACTGATTCTTCCTTGCTACTGCCTTCTTCCCCACACTCAGAAATTATCATGTATTCATATTGACTTCGGTAGTTTGTTTCTCCTGATAGACTAGAAGGTCCTTAAGGAAAACAAGAGAGTATTTTGCTTTATCTTTGAATCACTAATGCCTAATCAGAGCTGTGTACGTCTTAGTTTCTTAATAAATGCTTTTTGATGTACTGATTGACTTAAATATTCTCTCTGGGGTAAAAATAATCTTTTCCCTTCCCAAATTTTTCCTTGAAAGATGCCTGCATCTTTCCTTTGCATCTCCCTCTGATATCATATTTATTTATCTATTTACCTTCTTCCCCAAGCCAGACTAGATTGTAGGATCTTTAATGGCAGAGTTTGTGTTTTCTTTCTTTATAGATCTCTAAAATATAGCACAGTGCTTTGCATGTATAGTTGTTTTTGAATTTTTCAGTCATGTCTGATTCTTCATGACTCCATTGGAATTTTCTTAGTAAACATATTGAAGTGCTTTGCTGTTTGTTTCCTTCTCCAACTCATTTTACAGATTTGGAACTAAGGCAAACAGAGTTAAAGTGTTTTGCCCAGGATCACACAACTAGTAAGTACTTGTTTAAGACTAGATTTGAACTCACCAAAAGAAATCTTTGGACTCACTCCCCCACACACACTTTGCTCTATCTGTACATAATAGGTGCTTAATATAAATTTACACTCCCTATTTGATTTCCTATTGTGGAGTGTAGGTGATACAGTTTCCATTGCTACCCACTTTTCCAGATTAACTTTAGTGATTAATCTTAAGGTACCCTTTTCCACAGGGAAAGACTTTCAGCATCTTATCATTATGCTTTTATTATAAATATATATGGATGTTTATGATATGTATACACATCTATGTGTCATATACATGAACTTGTGATTTCTTTGGTATAGGTATTTACTGATGAAAAAATTTCCCCTACCAATGCATATTGGTATCTGCTCTGTAACAAATGGCTGCCTAGGGACTCTGAGGGACAAGTGACAAGTGAGGGGCCAGGATCATATAGCTAGTTAATGTGTTAGAGATAGAAGTCTAGCCAGCTCTTTCCTTTAATATAAAAAACTATTTAAAGCAATTTAAAGCAGTGATCATTTCTGTCTATAATAAAGGAAATCTTTGCTTCACACTCTTCAGTAATTTTCATCCTTATTTTATTGTTGCTTGTTTCCCTTTGTGTGCCTACAGATTTTTAAGATTATTAAGTGAAGAACATTTCTTGATAGTTCAGAAAATAATCCCAAAAATATGTCTGAGAAAGAATTGTAGTATTCATCTATTCCTTCTTAGAGTTTGTGAATAAATGTCTATTATAATTCCATTTCATTTTTCCCTTTTACCAGAGTTGTCATTTCAAGATATAATTATAGACAGCTTTAAAAGCAAAAAATAGATAAAATATTTGTGTAAAGTGTTGTGCAAACTGTAAAAGACCAAAGAAATATAAGATGATATTTTCTCTTAATTTTTCTGGCCTAAATGAGAAAAATGTAATAAGTTCTCCAGACTGTTTCTGCTAATGTTCCTCTTTGGAAGGAAACTACTTTTGGCTGTTAATTCTCTTTTTATATATGTGGCTTTTAGTATGTCATGAAAATGATTGCTTAATCATGGGTCTTAGGGCATATAACATAATTTCTTTATAACAACCTTAGAGGTGGGTAGTAATATGTATTATTATCCCTATTTAACAGATGAGGAAAACTGAGGTGGAAACTTTTTGAGTGACTTGCCTAGGAATTCCATAGCTAGGAAATATAAGAACTAGAAAGTAAACCCAAGTGTCCTTATTTTGTGATCTCTGCTTAGAGATGTGATACTGCTTAGATCATTTGTGATTAAAATTTTTTAAATAGTGCTTTTCACATATATTTTAAAATATTTTCTTTCTTTGATTTTTTGGCTGTTATTTCAAGTATTGCAAACACACAAACCAAGTATGTCGAAGGAATTTACTTCAGTTTTCAGGAATTCTGAAATCTTCGGTTCAGCATTTTTAAAGAGCCTATTATATTTGCAGGATGCTCTGCTAGGCAGGCTTAACAACATAAAAAAGTCTTTGTAAAATAAATTTTTTTTTCTGCTTTTAAAGAGCTCTTATGTTCTTCTCTTATTCCCTATATCTGTAAGATTCTGTCAGGGATTCTTCCCATAAGTTATATTTCGGGAATGATCTAACATTCTCTTGTCACTGCCAAATGTTGAGAAAAATATTACTGGTCTTGTTCTTTCACTTGGAAAAGTGTGATTCCAGATTAACTTTAATTTGTTCTTCTACATAATCTCAAGGAATTTTCCTAAATAATCAATGAAATCAGTCTTGCTCAGAGATTTGTTCTTTTGTAAGAAAAAGTATTTGACCAATTTCAATTCTCATAAATTATTCTCTGGATAAAGAATATGTGTGTGATGTTCCTTTTCTGTTCTGTATTTTGGTGATAATTCATTTGAAACTAAGAGATAGCTGAGTAGCCTTAGTAGCCTTGCAATTTCATTTTCTTGTCTATTTTTCTTTTAAATAAATAATTAGTAGTATACTATCTCATCTTCTGCCTATGAGAATTAAATGTGAAAATACCCTATATATTGTAAAGTACTATATAACATTTAGAGAGTTAGAACAAGTGACAAGATCCCTTGAAGATTACATTAAAAAATTTTTTTTATTAATTTTATAATTATAACATTTTTGACAGTACATATGCATAGGTAATTTTTTATAACATTATCCCTTCTGTTCCGAATTTTCCCCTCCTTCCCTCCACCCCCTTCCCTAGATGGCAGGCATTCCCATACATATTAAATATGTTATAGTATATCCTAGGTACAATATATATGTGCAGAACCGAATTTTGTTATTGTTGTTGTTGCAAAGGAAGAATTGGATTCGGAAGGTAAAAATAACCTGGGAAGAAAAACAAAAAATGCAAACAGTTTACACTCATTTCCCAGTGTTCCTTCTCTGGGTATAGCTGATTCTGTCCATCACTGATCAATTGGAACTGGATTAGATCTTCTCTGTGTTGAAGATATCCACTTCCATCAGCAACATTTAACAAGTAGTTTTTTAAGAGGTAAAAAGGCATTCGGTTTTCTTAACATGTTACTTTGTTTCTCTAAGCAAGCAGCATGAAATAATAAAAAACATACTGAAGTTGGAGTCAAAGGATCTGGGTTCAAATTCCGACTCTGCTGTTTATGTCCATGTGACCAGGGCCAATTCGTTTTGGACCCAAGTTTCATCATTTATAAAATGTGATCTTTACACTAGAAATCTTAGTTAAAATCTCTTCCTGCTGTAAATCTTATAATACTAATGTTTTAATTGAGAGAGCTTTCAAAATATTTATGTTCTCACTCAATTGAATTATATGTACATATAAATTATACTATCACTAACTTTTATTAAAGACTGATGTGAGTTAGGACTAGAGCTGATCCTTGCAGATAGCTTTTCTTTTGAAATTTCATATCCTCATAAATGAGCAGATCAGTTTCTGGTATCTTTCACAATTTTTTTTTCCAGTTTGGTTTGATGGAATTTAAAAAATTTCCTATTACTATAAGAAATGACCATAAAGTAATGAAACTTTTTAAAACATGTACTTAAACTCATTTCTTTTTATTCACATACAAGTATCCTTAAATTATGAGAGGTTTGAACTGAGTTTCAAAATCTTTAAAAACAACCTAATAGTTTCTTCCTTAATAGGCCAACTGTATTAATTTAGTTGGTAGTACTAATGTGGGTGTGTCTCAAATCAACATTGATATCTTGTAAAGAGTTCCACCCATAACATTCCTGAAACATAAATCTGTAACACATCAGTTGACTAAAGATTGCTGTGCCTCTGCAAATTGTCTGCCTTGTTACTGATTTATTTAGTTGAGTACTTAAAAGCAAAAGAAATTTTAATCTGTTATTCAATGTAGTATGTTTAAGACAGTTGGTAAAATTTTTACTGTAACATTTTCTTTAGAAATAAATTAAATTTGTTCTCATTTGCACACATACAAACACATTCACATCTCCCAGTTTTGTAACCATCTTTTTTCAATTTCCACTACCTTATCCACTCATAGACCTTCAGATTTATTCTTTCCATCTCATTCTGTTGTAAATCCTGTGGAAGAAACTTATTTTTCATTACCTGAAAATTCTTGAGTTTTAGCTTTTTGGGGAGAAATGGACAAGATTACAAATAGGTTTAAAGATTGTTACATCCATAAAAATCCTTTTTGGGCTTCCAGATTTGAATTTGTTCAATGTCATTATCCTTAACTGGATTTCTACTTGACCTTTTTTTCTCCCCCAAATATTTCCCTTTCTGACGAAATTCTGCTTAATATTCAGTACAGGTAATTTTCTAGACAAATACCAATTTGGGGATTTTATTCCCTACAACTTCTTAATATTTAACTATATGCATCAGTAGAATTGTGTTTGGTTACCTGTGTATTCTTAGTGTATGGTTTATCTGCCCTTTTTGTTTGTTTGTCAGGTTTCCAAAGAAAACAGGAAATCACATTTCTTTCCTTCTAAATAAATTTTCACAATATTTTTCTGTTGCCCAGCTGGAAATGTACAGTCAGTATATATATTTATCCCTTCTGCAGGAAATACCTCACAAATGTAAATTCTCTTTAAACAAAAAGGAAAAAAGGGGTGCATTGTGGCTAGTATACTAACTCAAAGGTATACATTAATATTTGGCAATTAAAATTCCATTAAAACTAATGATGGAGGTGTTTTAATTCTTTTCCAGATTAGGAACTGAAACTTATTTCAATTTATAGAGACAGCATTACAGTTGCTCACTGCTGTGACAATTTTTTCTTTTGTTTCCATTGGGTTTCCTTTCCTTTCCATCTTTTTTCCCTTCCTTTGAATTTGGGATTTTATTGTGATATTTATCTTCCTATCTGGTAGAGGTATGTGTAGCTTATGTGCTTTCTTTCTTTCTTTCTTTCTTTTTTTTTTAAATTTTAATATTTTGTTTTTTTCCCCAATTACATATAAAAACATTGTTAACCTTCATTTTTCACAATTTTGAGTGCCATATTTTCTCCCATCCCTAATCCCTGCTCATTGAAAAGGCAAGCAATTTGATAAACTATTTATGCTGATTAGATCTTAATGTTTAAATTGAATTATTTTCTCTTGCCCCAGCCCATAATGTCACTGGTTTTGGGAACTATTACTAATAAAATTATCTCTATCATTATAGATTCATAGCTATTCTGAAACAGGCTTTTTTTTTTTTTTTTTTTTTTAAGAGTTCCCTAAGGGCATTAAGAGGCTATATATCTTACCCAGAGTCACATAGCTATTCTGAGTCAGGCAGGCCTGGAGCTCAGGTCTTTCTCCATGTTGGTTTTCTGTCCCCTAGATGCTGGTTCTTACACTCAAATAGATCTGTGATTTCATCAATGTGTGCTTCCTTTAGTGTTTCTAGTCTTCCAAATTATGATGATGGTTTAGGATCATCAAAGGAGCTTTGCAGTTTGCTGAAGACTGTCCAGGATATTCATATTTTCCTTTTTAATTTTTCTTTTTTAAAAAGAAGGAAATAGACAAGAAATTTTACATAGTAGACCACCATAACATGAATGATTAAAAGATAAAAAGAATGCATGATTTGAAATGTATCTATTATTTATTGACAATAATTTTTAAAAAAGCATTTGATAGAGTAAATATAATATAATTATAATATAATATAATAATAAATATAATGTAATAGAGTAAAATACATTATTAAAGGCTCTCTCCCTAAAAAAATGTTTCCTGCATAAAAATTATTAACGAGTCTTCGAAAAACACAAGAGACAACATTGTTCAATGACACTCTGATCACAAAAACAAGAAAAGCATACAGACTGTAGAGCCTCTTGGATAAGATCCAAAAACTCTAAAGAATTTGGCCTTATCATGTATACAGGAAAAACCAAATATATGAAAAATATTTGTTGGAACAGGTAGTTTATTGCACAGTTGAGCTATCATTTGGTAAAGACATTCTGAAAAGCAATCTGATACAATGCCCCAAAAGAAAATAAAATTATGCCACAATCTATCAGGTCTGTATCCCAGGGAGGTCAAAGAAAGAAAAAAAAATCATACGTACAAAAATATTCATAGCTACTCTTTTCAGAATACCAAAGAGCTGGAAACTGCATATATATTAGTTGGGAAATAGTTTAACAAATTATGACATATGAATGCAATATTAATGAGCCCTAAGAAATAATGAAATTTCAGAGAAACCTAGGAAGGCTTATATGAACAGATTCAGAATAAAATAAGCAGAACTAGGAAGCAATTAATACAGAAGCAACAGTGTAAAGAAAAAATAATTTTTGAAAGACTTAAGAACATTAATCAATAATTAATAACAACACGATATGACCAAAACTAATAACTAAGCTCAATTCCTGAGTACTAATGATGAAGCATATTGCCTACCTCCTGACAGACAGATTATAGAGTCAAGATATAGGTTTTTTATATATAGCCAACGTTTTATTTTTGTTTAGGTTGACTATGCATGCTTGTTGCAAGGTTTTTTGCCTTTTTTCAAATTAGAGATTTGTGGGAAGGAGAGTTAAGATTAGATATAGAGTTCCCATTCCAAAATGAGAACAGAATAGAGAGCCAGAAGGAATAATAGACAAATGGATGACTTTGAAAAAAATTTTTTTTTAATTTTTATTTTATTTTATAATTATAACATTTTTTTGACAGTACATATGCATGGGTAATTTTTTACAACATTATCCCTTGCACTTACTTCTATTCAGATTTTTTTCCCTTCCTCCCCCAACCCCCTCCCCCAGATGGCAAGCAGTCTTATATATGTTAAATATATTACAGTATATTCTAGATACAATCAATATATGTGTGTAGAACCGAATTTTTTGTTGCACAGGAAGAATTGGATTCAGAAGGTAAAAATAATAGTTTACACTCATTTCCCAGTGTTCCTTTTCTGGATGTAGCTAGTTCTGTCCATCATTAATCAATTGGAATTGGATTAGCTCTTCTCTATGTTGAAGAAATCCACTTCCATCAGCATACATCCTCGTACAGTATCATTGTTGAAGTGTATAATGATCTTCTGGTTCTGCTCGTTTCACTCAGCATCAGTTGATGTAAGTCTCTCCAAGCCTCTCTGTATTTCTCCTGTTGGTCATTTCTTATAGAACAATAATATTCCATAACATTCATATACCATAGTTTACTCAACCATTCTCCAATTGATGGACATCCATTCATCTTCCAGCTTCTAGCCACTATGAAAAGGGCTGCCACAAACATTTTGGCACATACAGGTCCCTTTCCCTTCTTTAGTAGTTCCTTGGGGTATAAGCCCAGTAGTAGTATGGCTGGGTCAAAGGGTATGCACATTTTGATAACTTTTTGGGCATAATTCCAGATTGCTCTCCAGAATGGTTGGATTCTTTCACAACTCCACCAACAATGCATCAGTGGACTTTGAAAATTACATGAATGCATTATATTCTTTTTTAAAAAAAAAATTTTTTTTTTCCAGGAGATCATTATACATGGCAATAACAAGATTGTACGATGTTCAATTCTGATGGACAAAATTCTTTTCAATGAGATGAATGAGACCATTTCCAAAGATCTTGTAATGAAGAGAGCCATCTACACCCAGAGAGAGGACTGTGGGAATTACATAGCATTTTCACTCTTTTTGCTCTTATTTGCTTGCATTTTGTTTTTCTTTATCATTTTTTTTCCTTTTTGAACTGATTTTTCTTGCACAGCAAGAAAACTGTATGAATATGTATACATATATTGAATTTAACATATTTGTAATATGTTTAACATATATTGGATTGCTTGCTACCTAAGAGAAGAAGGGAAAAATTTGGAACACAAGGATTTGCAAGGGTCAGTGCTGAAAAATTATCCATGCATATGTTTTGAAAATAAAAAGCTTTAATAAAAAAAAAATAAAGTTCTTATGCCTAAAAGGCTAAAAATTAGGCATATTCTTTGATTCACTACTGAGTCTGTATCCCAAAAAGATCATATAAAAGGGGAAAGTGAAAAATAGTATGCTTCAGTCTGTATTCAATCAATATCAGTTCTTTCTCTGGAGATAGGTTTTCATCATTAGTCCTTTGGAATTGTCAGATCATTATATTGTTGAGTATAGCTAAGTCATTTACAATTCTTCATTGAACAATATTGCTGTTACTGTGTACTGTTCACTTCACTATGCATCAGTTCATGTCTTTCCAGATTTTTCTGAAATCATCCTTTGAATACTCTAATCAAGGATGCTCTTTATGCTTATGTGGATTATTTTTTTTTCTTTTTTCTTTTTTTTTTTAATTTTATTTATTTTTTTGACAGTATATATGCATGAGTAATTTTTTTTTTAAAAAACATCCCTTGTATTCATTTTTCCAAATTTTCCCCTCCCTCTCTCTACTCCCTCCCCTCGATGATAGGCAATCCCATACATTTTACATGTGTTACAGTATAATCTAGAGACAATGTATGTGTGTAAATACCATTTTCTTGTTGCACATTAAGTATTAGATTCCGAAGGTGTAAGTAACCTGGGTAGATAAGACAGTAGTGCTAACAATGTACATTCACTTCCCAGTGTTCCTTCTCTGGGTGTAGTTGTTTCTGTCCATCATTGATCAACTAGAAGTGAGTTGGATCTTCTTTATGTTGAAGATTTCCACTTCCATCAGAATACATCTTTATACAGCATTGTTGTTAAAGTGTATAGTGATCTTCCAGTTCTGCTCATTTCACTCAGCATCAGTTCATGTAAGTCTGTCCAAGCCTCTCTGTATTCCTCCTGCTGGTCATTTCTTACAGAGCAATAATATTCCATAACTTTCATATACCATAATTTACCCAACCATTCTCCAATTGATGGACATTCATTCATCTTCCAGTTTCTAGCCTATGTGGATTATTCTTTAGAAATTTCATAGATAGGGAAAGTAGATCTATAGATTTATTGTTATTGCTCTCTTCTCAGTCATTTTTCATTTTTGTTGTTTTAATAAATTTCATCCTTTCATTATTCATCCTTTCTTCAGCTATCTTATGGATCATTTCCTTATTGCTTTTAAAATTTTCCTCCAAGCATTTTGGAACTATGCCCAAAGAGCTATAAAATTGGATCTAGCAATGTCACTACTGGGTCTGTATCCCAAAGAGATCATTAAAAAGAGAAAAGGACCCATGTATGCAAAAATGTTTGTAGTACCTCTTTTTGTAGTGGCAAAGAATTTGAAGTTGAGTAGTACTCAATCAGTTGGGGGGACTGGCTGAATAAGTTGTAGTATTTGAATACTTTAGTTCTATAAAAAATAAAGAGTAGGCTGATTTTAGAAAAGCTTGGAAGGATTTACATGAACTGATACTAAGTGAAATAAGCAGAACCAGGAGAATATTGTACACAATAACAGCAAGATTATGTGATGATCAACAAGATAAATTTAGCTCTTCTTAGCAATGTGGGGATCCAAGGCCATTTCAATAAACTTGAAATGAAAAATACCATCAGCATCCAGAGAGAGAGGGCTCTGTAGCCTGAATGTAGATCAAAGCATACTATTTTCACCTTTTTTGCTGGTTAGTTTTATTTCTTCCTTTTTGGTCAGATTTTTCTTTCACAACCTGAAAAATATGACAATATGTTTTAAAAGATTGTACAAGTATAACATCAGATAGCTTGTTGTCTTGGGGAAGAAGGTAAGAGAGACAGGTAGAAAAAAAAAAAATTGGGCCACAAGATCCACAAAATTGAATGTTGAAATATATCTTTACTGTGTACTTGAATAGCTAGAATACTATTGAGAAGGAAAAAATAAATAATTAAAAACTTGTTTTCTCTAGCAGAAATCTTCTTGGGCTACATTTACCGTTCTCATTTTATTCTCTTTTGTGCCATTTTCTCCCTCCTTTATAGTCACCTCTGTGACTGTGTTATTAATTATCCAAGTATGGTGGCTCAACTTTCCTTTATGGTGAAGTTTAGTATAAAAATCTTTTGTTATCTTTATTATTTTTTCTTTTCTTTGTTGAACTTTTTCTGTTTCTATCCTCAAATGCCCTCAAGAAGATTTTGCCCAGTTGGGTTTCTTACTAAGCATTTAAAAGCTAGTTTTAGTCTCTAGTACTTCTCTGTTTAATGAGGCAGTCATAACATTTTTGTGATCTTATATCTTATTTCTCTGAGATTTTACTTGTGATTTTATATTCTAAATCAACATTGCCCATGGCTGCCCTCCTATCTATACAAATAATTGATTTAGGAATGACTCCTATATTAGTAACAAATCATTTATTGTCTCTTAAAATAGGGTTTTTTTTGGGGGGTGTATAATATTTTTCTTTATTTTTTTTTCTTTTTTCTTTTTTGTGTGTGATATTTTTAGATGCATGGCATGTCAAGTGTGATTTTTTTTCTTGAATACAACATTCATGCTGTCTAAGTATAAAGCATTTGTGTAATCTACAAGACTTTGAGACCTCCCATTCTATTTACCTAATACATATTTTCAAATATTTCTCATTGTCTTTACCTATTTCTATCTTTTTGCTGATGTCGACAAGTATCAGAGTGTATCTTGATAGAATTTGTAGATTCTTATTGAGTTCTTCATAGGATTCCTCTAAAAATTCTTCCCATGAAATAGATTTTGGTACATATGCTGGGATCATTTTTGTAGTAATCCTCTTGCATTACAAAGTGACCAAATCAATTGTTCTGTGAAATGGTTTCTTGTTGACTGAGAATACACAGTACAAGCAATTCTGCTAACTTCTTTATTTGTCTTTCCAATGAGAATGTTATAGCCATCTTTCTATTTTACTACAACTTTTTTTGTCTTAAAGCTTGTTTATATAGAGATTGTCAAAATTAACATGATTTTGATTCTCTAGTAACGTGTTCATTTGTTGCTCATTGGACATGGATATCACATTTCTATGATGAGCAGTCAAGTCAAATATTTAGTTGCACCAAAGACTAGGTGATTGTTGGTACTCTCTGCTAACTTTTCTATCACTCTTCTAATGTCCCTGCACTTTGGAAGGAGGACGACTGGAGGACTGTTTCATATTTTTCTTTGTTTCATGGATTGCCATGATCAAAGAATTCATTGCAAAATAAATAAGTTGTTGGTGCTGAGTTTCTTGCATAACTCACGGGAGGCAGACCCGTAGACAGCAGATTCAATGTGATGACTTGATAGAAAGAAAATATAAGGTCTTTTGTTTTGTAGACATGGTGTTCAAAACTATAGATTACTCTAAGTAGCAATGAGGCATCATAATAGGGCCTATTCACTAAAGGTTTCATGTGAAATTTGGTTCTTAATTAGGTATGTTTATTATTATCTTCTGAATAAACACATTAAAATTTACACAAATCTGAACTCTGATTATTTATCAAAATAGAATTTAATGAATAATGAAAAAATGCTGAGTTCCTTTATGCTCATATGAAATCCTGCAATATTTGTCTTTGTATGTATGTATGTATATGTTCTCATTCTCATGTAGAGGGGATGAGATTTGAATATCTAGGTATATGTAACATACATCTAGAGTATGTGAAGGTAATCTGAAAATAGAAGGAATTAGTATGTGGGAGAGAGATCCAAAAAGGCCCTCTATAGGAAGTGAGAGGAAACCCAGGGAAACTTCAGAGGTGGGGTAAAGGAAATAGCATTTTTCGGATGTAGAGCTACATTATCAACGTACAGAAATGGGAAAGGGACAATTATGTTTAAGGAATTGCCCATATGACTGGATTGCAGAATGTGTGAAGAGGAGTAATTTGTATGAAAACTGGAAAGATAGTAAAGGACCAGGTAATGAAAAATTCTAAATGTCAAATAGAGGAACTTTTGTTTGATCTTGCAAATGATAGGAAGTTAATGGAGCGCCTTGATTAGGGAAGAAGTTATATATGTGTTTGGATCTGTCTTAGAAAAACTGTTTTGGCACCGAATAGAGGAATGTTTGGCATTGGGAAAGACTTGGGCAGGGAGACCAATTAAGAATACCATCCAGGGGTGCAGTGGACAGAGCACCAGTTCTGAAGTCAGGAGGATCTGAATTCAAATGTGGCCTCAGCCACTTAACATTTCTTAGCTGTGTGACCCTGGGCAAATCACTTAATCCCAACTGCCTCAGCAAAAAAAAGAAAAAAAAAGAAGAATACCATCCAATGATTATCAGGGTGCTTGGTACTGTCAGTGCTTAATAATTTTTAAAAATTATTTTTAAAATTAATGTTTAATAATTAAAATTTTAATTTAATTAATTAATTGGATTTTAAAATTTAATTAATTTTTAATAATTTTTAAAATTATTATAGCTTTTTATATACAATACATATGCATGGGTAATTTTTCAACATTAACCCTTGCAAAAACTTATGTTTTACCATTTTCCCTCCCTCCTTCCACCCCCTCCCCTAGATGGCAAGTAGTCCCATACATGTTAAAAGATATGTTAAATACAACATATGTATACATATTTATACAGGTATCTTGTTACACAAGAAAGATTGGATTTAGAAAGAAGGTAAAAATAACTTGAGAAGCAAAAACAAAAAGACAAGCAAACAATAACAGAGAGGGGAAATGTTATCTTGTGATCCATGCTCATTTCCCAGTATTCTTTTGCTGGGTGTAGCTGGTTCTGTTCATTATTGATCAATTGGAACTGAATTGGATACTCTCATTGTTGAAGAGAGCCACATCCATCATCATGATCATCATACAGTAATGTTGTTGAAGTGTATAATGATCTTCTGGTCCTGCTCATTTCACTCAGCATCACTTCATGTAAGTCTCTCCAGGCCTTTCTGAAATCATCCTCTTGGTCATTTCTTATAGAACAATAATATTTTTATCCCTAATGTTGGTATCTTTGGGTTTGTCAAAGACTAGATTGCTATAGTTGTACCCTTTTTTGTTCTTTGTACCTAATCTGTTCCACTGATCGACTAGTCTATTTCTTAGCCAGTACCAAATGGTTTTGGTGACTGCTGCTATATAATACAGCTTTAGATCAGGTACACTTAGACCACCTTCCTCTGAGTTTTTTTTTCATTAGTTCCCTTGCAATTCTTGACCTTTTATTCTTTCATATGAATTTTGTTGTTATTTTTTCTAGGTCATTAAAATAGTTTCTTGGGAGTCTGATTGGTATAGCACTAAATAAATAGATTAGTTTTGGGAGTATTGTCATCTTTATTATATTCACTCGGCCTATCCAAGAGCACTGACTGTCTTTCCAATTATTTAAATCTGACTTTATTTTTGTGGCAAGTGTTTTGTAATTTTTCTCATATAATTTCTGACTATTCTTTGGTAGATGGATTCCCAAATACTTTATACTCTCAATATTTGTTTGGAATGGAATTTCTCTTTGTATCTCTTTCTGTTGGATTGGTTGGTGATATATAAAAATGCTGAGGGTTTATGTGGATTTATTTTGTATCCTGCAACTTTGCTAAAATTCTGAATTATTTCTAATAGCTTTTTAGCAGAGTCTTTGGGATTCTCTAAGTATACCATCATGTCATCTGCAAAGAGTGATAGTTTGATTTCCTCATTTCCTACTCTAATTCCTTGAATCTCTTTCTCTTTCTCGGCTCTTATTGCCAAGGCTAGCGTTTCTAGTACTGTATTGAATAGTAATGGTGATAGTGGGCAACCTTGTTTCACTCCCTAGTATTGTTTTTAGAACTTTACTTTTAAGTTGAAATCCTTTTCTTATAATGAAAGGGATATAACTGAGTTCTAAATTAAAATTTAACTTCTGTCCTAGATTCATCATGTTACTCAAAATGGTGGATTGTATAAAAGACCATTTAATGAAGCCTTTGAGGAAACTCCAATGCTTGTTGCTGTGCTTACATATGTGGGATATGGTGTTTTAACGCTCTTTGGATATCTTCGTGATTTCTTGAGGCACTGGAGAATTGAAAAGTGTCACCATGCAACAGAAAGAGAGGAGCAAAAGGTAAATGAGATTTTTTTGATTCTGAAATGAAAGTTAATTATGAATTTGTTTTTTTCCTTAGCCTTTACAAAGATTGCTTTATTATTCCAAATACAATAAAATGAAAAGGTTTGGAGACTGGTAAAGGTATAAAAACGTTAATGACACGTAATGGAGAAAAAAAGCTAAATGGAAAATATCTAATAGACTGTCACAGGTAAATAAATTGTATCTTATTAGTTAATTTGTAAGTAAATTGTTAGAATGTTTTCCCCCTGAAACCTGGCTATGATTGATGGGTTCCTAGGCTAACCAAAAAAAACCCCCAATGATATTAGTGATTTTATTTTCTTGGCCAATCCAAAAACGTCTGGTTTAATCAATAATGTAGCTTGAAATACTACATATTTGCATGTAAACATAGTACAAAACAATACTATTATGTTATTTGTAATCCATTATGTATGTATTGTCTACTGTGTGAAAAATAATTTTCATGAGGAAAGATGCTGCTTTTAAATAAAGGCATGGACATGGTTTTTAATTAAAGACATGGAGCTTATAGCTCCTTGTGGAGTCTCTGTAGTCCAGAAGAAATGAAAATTCTCATTAGAAACATAGAAAAAGATAAGTTAAATGAAAGAATAGTACATATAGCAGATTTATACTCAGATTGATGTTTTTGATTATATGCAGGCATACCTGCTTTTTATTATTTCCTTGTCAGCCCCAAATAGATCCTGATTCCCTTGATTCTTTGCTTTTCACTCACAGTAAGTATCACTAGCTAGCCATAAAGGATGGCTGAGTGCTATAGCCCTATCTCTTGAAGGGCAAATGGGAAAGTAAATTTATCAATCAAGGAACTCTTCTTTGTATGTATAATAAACTCTAGGAGTGCCCAGTAAAATTTCTCCTGGAAGCTCCAGGGTATTGAAGGAATCTTCCTTGCCCTATGGCCTAATTCAGCTGTGTCTTCACAGTAGTGTTGTTTTTTTCTCAGTAGTATTTTATTTTTCCACATACATGTAAAGACAGTTTTTAATATTCACTTTTGAAAGATTTTCCATTCCAAAATTATCTTCCTTCCTCCCTTCCCTGTCTGCAAGATACCAAGTAATCTGATATAGGTTAAATGTGTGATCCTTTTAAACATATTACATTGTGCAAGAAAAGTCAGACCAAAAGGGAAAAAACCATGAAAAACAAAAAAAAAAAAGTTCACACTAGTGTTTACAATTAACAGCCTTCAATTTAATTATATAGTGAAAGGATATTAGAGAGATTTTTTTTCATGTTGTAGGTTGATTTGAGTGGTGTTTATATTTTAAGAATTTAGCTATGCATGCTATGAAATGCATAAATCATTGATTTAGAAATTGAAGGGTAAGGGTGTATCATTATTTTGGATTTAAGATAAACTAGCCATAAAAATTATAAAAATTATCCTCAATTGAGAAAGTTCTTAAGGGTCACAGGATAATAAGAAGTCCTATTTATGTAATTCTCTGAAATAAGTAGCGAAAGTATTGGCCCACTTTTACAGATGACAAACTAAGACAAACTGGCCCAAATTTGTATAAGGATTGAGAGAGTATATACAAAGCGAGGTCTTCCTTCTTCAAGAAAGTGAAGTCTTCTTTCTACTATACTAAGTATTTTTTGTTTGAGAGGCAGAGAAAGGTAAGGGAGGATTAAAAAAAAAATTAGACTGGGTAGAGGGAGAACATGTGGTGCTAAATGCCCATTTAGTTATAGGGGATTGATTATAACATGCAAATTACATGCTATTATTACCACATTCTGATCTTTTCTGGGAAGTTGTTTCCTCCACACCATTTCTCTGTTATCTACCACTCCTTCTACACCAAACATAGTAATTCTCTATGTAGGACAATTAATTAAAGTGACACTGTATGTTTCAATTAATAGATCCTCTGATGAAGATGTAATGAGAACAACTTGACACATTTTATACAAATTAGGCATAATTCTTGGTAGAATTCTTTGTCCTTTTAATTGGGTAGAACTGTATCTCAAACACAAATATTGAACACAGATGTATAAATTAGGCTATATGTGTCTTCCCAGGATATTGCTTTATTTGTCTTTTGCAGTAGGAAGATACTAAGGAGTTCAGCTACATATATTGCTTTAGGCCCAGCAGGACCTAAAATAGAAATTATAGGGAATCTTGGGAATTAATTATTTTGGATAGCAATTACATACTTGCTCTACTTTAATGTTTTCATGGTGTATTTTATTTTTTTATTTATTTTTTATCTATCTATCTATCTATCTATCTATCTATCTATCTATCTATCTATCTATCTATTTATTTTATTTTTCCTGAGGCTGGGGATAAGTAACTTGCCCAGTATCACACAGCTAAGAGGTGTTAAGTGTCTGAGACCAGATTTGAATTCGGGTCCTCCTGACTTCAGGGCTGGTGCTCTATCCATTTTGCCACCTAGCTGCCCCTCATGGTGTATTTTAAATGATTTTATTTTCAGAACTAGGAAAGATGGGATGATAAGAATCAAAGATTTAAATTTGGAAAAGGATTTAGAATCATCTACTTGAATCCCATAATTTTAAAGTTAAGTCCTGGGAAGTTAAGTGGTATGTTTGAGATAACTCAGGAAATAACACTGTCTGGATTTAAGCCTTAGTCTTCTGAGTACGAATTTAATGCTCTTTTCACAGCATTACTCTGAAAGAAGATATCGGGGGGAATGGTGGCTTATATGTGACTACAACCTGGATTGTTTAATTTTCATGTACAATAGGAGGAAATAGATCTGATTGTATGAATAAGGATTCCTGGAAGGATTTTTTTCTTGACTTCCTTCAAAATGTACCCCACAGAGATTTTCCTGGTAACTGCTGTTGTAAGAGCCTTTCAGAACAATTAGTAACACAGTGTTGTTGCTTGGTGGGTTGAGCTATAAGTCCACCAACAGGATGTCGATGTGTTTATTTTCATTTCCCTTTCATCATCTTTAACACTGATGGGTGTGAAATGGAGTTTCAGAATTCCAAGTTTTGGCGTTTAGTTTCAAATTTCTAGAATGGCTAGACCAATTTTCAGGTCCACTAATAGTGCATTTTTGTGTTGGCTCTTTCACACTCTTCAAAAACTGTAATTTTTCATTTTTGTCATCTTTGCTAAATAGATGAAATCTTTGAATTGCTTTCATTTTGCATTTCTGTTAGTAATGATTTAGATTCCTCTCCCACCTGATCCAACCCCCCCTCCTCTCCATAGTTAGTAGATTTATTTTCTTCCCTTAAGAACCCCCTGTTAATATTCTTCCACCTCTTATCTGCTGGGGAGAGACCATTTCTAAGAAGCTCTTTTCAGGATTATACCTTTTAAGAAATCTTTGGCTATGTTTTTGTTTGATATGCCTCTTTCTCCTTTGAACTAAACCTGTAAAAAATTGCAGTCATATAGAATTGCATAGTCATAAGAATTGCACTTAATAAAGTGTATATGCAGTCATTGTGTTATCTTATTGTACTTAATAAAAGTATTATTAAAAAAAATTTTGGAATCATCAGCCAGTTTATCTCAGGTTTTCTATGCACTTAGTAATTTAGAACATGTTTTAACTTTTAACTTAGTATGTTGATATTGTTTCTGTTAAACACCTTTACAGGTTTAAAGGACTCATTTTCTGATGGATTTGGGATGATATTGGTTGTAGCAACTGTAGAGTTGATAGCTATGAAACAGGTTAGTCTCATAACAGAGGAATGAAAATACCACTTTGCTACTCACATATGTGATGATCTAGCACTGTGTAAAGTTGATTTTTCTATTATTTTGTTTATGATCATCACTTTAAAAAAGCTTCATGAAGATTAGGGCATTAGATGTATAATATAACTGTGGAGCCACACTTTAAGCTCAAAAACAAAAACACACCTATATTACTATCTTTATGGTTTTATAACATCTTCCTTTTCAAATATATTCTTCCCTCCCCCGACTCCCACAGATATTGTTACCACAAATAGCTTAACAAATAGAAGAAAAAGTTGGTCTTAGAATTAGAAAGACCTGGGAAGTCTTGCCTTTAGTAATAGTAGTTATATGAACATGAGGGCAAGAGTTTTCACCTCAGTGTCCCAGTGTCACCTCATTGTCTCTCTAAGATTACAAGTTAGAAGTGATTTGACAATTTGCATTGATGAAGGAAGATCTCATTGTAATGTCACCCTTGTGAAAATTGTTGTTAGATCGCCAATCTGATTATTGACAATTAAATGTCTCTAATTTTCCTTACTAAATAATAATTTGTTGAGATTTTTAATAGAAAAAATCACTTTCATTTTATATAACTCATAAAATAGAGAAAGCTCTATGCTTTCTAGAATAAAGTAATTATTTTTTTTAGTTTTGCTTCTTGTAGGAATTCCTTGGGTTATGCTCATTTTCTAAAGTTGTGAACATTTTGAAACTACTTGTTTATGTCTGAGATTTTTCTAGATTTATTGAATTGCCTTCTACCATGGAAAAGAAACTACTTGAATTCAAAGGTTTAAGATTTCCTTTATAACTGCCTTTGGTAAAAATCTGTGTTTGGCTTATGACCCAGAATAACTCAGTAGCTCTGTTGAATTATTGTAACTAATAAGCAGCTTATTATTGTGTTTTTAGGTAGCTTGCATTTGAATCTAGCTGATCCAGAATGTTTGGGTCTTTCTCAGGTAGAGAAATTAGAATAATTCTAGTACTGTTGCATCACAGTTAAAATGTGTTTAAAGTCAGATATTTGTCTGGGAAGAAATTATATTATATTTTTATTGGGGGGGTGGGCACCTGTTTGGTACAGTGGATAGTGTACTTGCGCTGCAATCAGGAGGACCTGAGTTCAAATAAGTCCTTTATATATGCCAACTGTATGATCCTGGGCAAGTCACTTAATTCCAAATCTCATAAAAAAAAAAAAAAGACTATTGTTTGGGTTTCTTACCTTCTCAAGAAGACACAAGATTTTTCTAGAGAGATGAAAGCTCTTGAAGGAGAATAGAGAAACAGACTACATAGTAGAAACCTTTTAGAAGAGAATTAGGTTATAATACATTTTTTTCTTTCCTTTCAGGAATTTGATGTCTTTAACTGGAACAGAGTCTCTTTATTATTATTATTATTATCATCATCATTATCATTATTATTATGTAGAAGTGAAATAAAAAAATAAGAACCGGGAGCCTGAAAGTATTTTAGATTGTAAAGAAACAGATGACTTAAGGGAAGTCACTGGATAACTTGAAGAAGGTGTAGTCAAGAACTTTTAGATTTCAGGAGTAATTTGAGCATATATCCATAGCCCTTCTCTCTCTCTCTCTCTCTCTCTCTCTCTCTCTCTCTCTCTCTCTCTCTCTCTCTCTCTCTCTCTCTCTCTCTCTCTCTCTCTCACACACACACACACACACACACACACACACACACACACACACACACACACACAATGAGAAACCAATTTTTTAGAGAATATGTCCTATCAAAATTTTTATGTAGAGAAAATAAGCTGAGCTCTCAACTTTGGAAGTATAAACATAGACTATTAGATTTTTTTTTTTTTTTTTAGAACCTTTTTATGGAAAGTTGTCTTTTAGGAAAATAAAATTTCACTGCTTTTATATGAAATAACCTTCACTTCTAACTCAGATTAGTTTTAAAGAGGGTTTCAATTCTTCCCCAGATATAGCTGTACCTTATTGTTCCTTTGCCAGACTGTCCTGCCTTTCATCCTTACCAGTTATAGGTATCTTACATCTTCTTCCCTTTATCTCTCTACTTCCATCTGGTGCCCTCATTAGCTCTTATAGGTTCAGTTGTCAAGGATGTAAACTCCTTGAGGTAGAAAATGTTTTGCTTTTTGTTCTTGTGTTTCTACGATTTGGAATATGCATGCCTTTATATTCTCAATTCTGTGTATATAGCTCTAGTATCTCCTGAGTTCTGGTTCTGCATCATTGATTACTTATTGGTCATTTTGAACTGGAGATCCACTAGGCATGTCATGTTCCAGTTGTCCCAAAAACGGAACTCATTCTCTTTGTCCTTAAAATTTCCATCTATTTCCAGCTTCCCCTTTATGGGTATCCCCAATCCTTTTAATTACCCAGATACAGATACTCGGTATCATCCTTCACTTCCTCACTCTCACCTTGTATCCAGTTAGTTGTCAAACATTGTTTCTGTCTCAACATTTCTTGGGATTATTACACATAGCTACTACTCTTCTCAGGTCCACATTGCCTTTCACCTGGGCTATTGGAGTGTTTTGTTATTGGTCTCCTTGCCTCAGAGTTTTCTCCAGTCCAATTTAAATGCTTTGTAGCATCTGTGATTTTTCTGGCTATCACAATTCTGTCCACGTCCCTCTACCACTTAAACTCCAGTGCCTCTCTAATATGTGGGGGTCAAATAAAAATGTTGAATTGGCATTTAGAGTTCATTTTGTAACTTATTTCCATCCTGTTTTTTTCAGCCTTTTATATAATAATGCTCCCCTGTCCCACCTTCTACATGAAGCCTATCCTTTTTTCCCTGGTTGACCGTGCCTTTTTGTCCAAGTGTCTCCTGCATCTTCTTTTTATGTATTTTTAATATGTCTTTATATGTATGTGGGTAGCTAAGTGACAGCAGTAAAGAGCATGAGGCCTAGAGTTCTTCAAAGCTAAATTCAAATCTGGTCTTAGATATTTATTAGCTGTGTGATCCTGGGCAAGTCACTTAACCGTTTGCTTCAGTTTCCTCATCTGCAAAACAAGCTTGACAAGGAAATGGTAAACAACTTCACAATGAGTCACGAAAAGTAAGACATCACTGAAAATGATTGAACAACAATATGTATATGTTGTCTTCCTTTTGGGAATTCAAACTCCTTAGAGGGCAGAAGCTACTTGCTTTATAGTAGCTGCTTAGCAAATACTTCCTTGATTCCCATTACGATATAAGCTAAGGGTAACCCTCAAGGTTTGAGTATCAGCATATGGAGAAAAGGAGGAAAAGATGGTTTGAGAGCATTACAGCTATAGGGGATATTTCAGAAATAGGTAAAAAAAGAAAGAAAGGACAATAAATATTGGGGAAATAGCACCCAATCATTAAGGGTTTTAATTATTAAGGGGGAAATTATACCTCTTTTGTTGAAAAGTTAATGGGCTGTCATTTGTTAGGAACAGGGATATAAAACTGTGTCATTGTGTAGATGGTTTCACCCCATCCTTTCCTCCTCTGAGGAAGAACTATATATATTCACTTCTAAACAAGTAAGGAAGTAGAAGGACAGAGTGTAAAAAGCAGGATATTTTTTTTTTTTTTTAAATTAAGAATGTAGTTTTATAGTGATAGGGAAAGACTTATTTTAGCATCTGTGGTTTTTGCATATTGGGCATTTCAAGGGTTTGTATATAGCTATACAAGAATAGGTAGCTTTAATTTTTAATCAATTTAATTTACAAATTATTTGGAAAAACTTGAGAAGCATTTAATGACCAAAATCTAAGTGGTATTATTTATAGACATGAAATTTTGATTTCCTAGCTTTGCTATCTTTGGAATTGACTTGTTTACCTTTCTGAAATGAATTTCATTTTCAGATATTACTTGATTGCTAAAATGAGTTTATTTAATTGTGGTTCTCCTTCTGCCTCCCTCTTCTTCATTAAAGCACAGAATATCTTTTTTATTATAGCTTTTTATTTCCAAGACATATGCATAGGTAATTTTTTTAGCATTGATCCTTGTAAAACCATATGTTCCAACTTTTCCCCTTCTTCCCCCCATTCCCTCCCCTAGATGACATGTTAAATATGTTAAGGTATATTTTAAATATATATATATATATATATATACATATATGTACATATATATGTATATATATATATTTTGCTGCATAAGAAAAATCAGATTTAGAAATAAGGTAAAAATAATCTGAGAAGAGAAACAAGAATGCAAACAGACAATAACAGAAGTAGTAGAAATGCTATCTTGTGGTCCACACCCATTTCCCATAATTCATTGGTTGAAGGAGTTCCCACAAGCGCCTGGGAATTCTCACTAGCCCAATCTCTGCTAGGATAAAAGAGGAGGGCACTTGGGCAAGGAGATAGTCTGGACTGGGACAGTAGAGTTTAGATGGCAGTCTGGAAGGAGAGAGTCTGGATTGGGGAAGGACAAGAGTTGGAGGAGATTGAGAGCCAGTATTCAGGAAGAAGAAGAAGAGGCTGGCTGGAGAAGAAAACCAAGAAACCTGCTCACAGAGGAAAAGATTATACAGAAAAGAAACCTCCTCCCAGAGAAGGATTATAACTTAGAGACGATAGGACCTTTACATTTTGGCGCCTGAACAGGGACTTGAACCCTGGACCCTCAGATTACAATTGAGAGTCAGTTGTAATCCTTCTCTGGGAGGAGGTTTCTTTTCTCAGTGAAATCTTTTCCTCTGTGTTCAGGTTTCTTCAGAGGCTTCTGGAGCCTCCAGCCAGAGGGAAGGTAGAATCTCAAATTCTCTTCTTCCTGAATCCTGGCTCTGAATCTCCTCCAGACTCTGTCCTTCCAGACTGCCATCTAAACTCTACTGTCCCAGTCTAGACTGTCTCCTTGCCCGACTGCCCTCCTCTTTTATCCTAGCAGAGATTGGGCTAGTGAGAACTCCCAGGTGCTTGTGGGAACTCCTTCAACCAATGAACTTGCTCCTTTTGAAGGTTGTGTAAACTCCTTTTCAGAACTCCTTTTAAAGGTGTAAACTCCTTTAAATGTGTAAATTCCTTTTCAGAAGTCTAAAGATGTAAACTCCTAAAGGTGTGAACTCTGAGCTAGAGAATTGTTTAGACAACCTGAGTTATCACCTTGTAATCCTAGCAATATAAGGCACAGAATATCAAGGATAGAATTATAAATCTTTTTGTTGTAGACTGACAGAATTTTGAGCATGAAATTTTTCAAATTCTTCATCTCAAGGTCAGAACACTAATTGTTAGTGACTTCAAAAGCTAGCTTGTCAAAATGAAAGCTCATTTGATAAGATGTACAGTATATTTTAAGCTGTGTTCTTTGAAAGGAATAGAATCTATAGAATCAGAATTTTGAGGTGAGGGTTCTTATAGGAATACATCCTGAGAAAACAACCATGTAAAAAGGAACCCAGACCAATAAGTGTTTTACTAACTTTGCCTCTGAATTCTTGTGACTTTTGACAAGGCATTTTATTTTTCTATTTCTATTCCATAACTTGAGAATTGTAACTATTGCTACTGTCTTAGAAATATAACTATGAATTACACAGAGATGATAATTTCTATCAGGGACCAGTATTTAAGTGTTGCTCCTAATAGTTGGATTGTCTGCTTATGAAATTTGTCCTATAATACAATGCTTCCTAAACTTCGGGTTGTGACCTTGTATAGATAGGGTTATGTAACTGAATAGGGGTTTTGGCAACAGTAAAAGGTTTGTGAATGCTCTGTCTTGCTGTATCAAATATTCTGCCAATATTTAATCCTTTATGTAAAAATAAACAAGCACATCTCTCATTAGTATACAAGTGTGCTTTCATCTTTAATAAATGATAAAATTATGTATATACCAAAGAATTGTTTTAAAATCAATTTCTTTATGGTATCTTAGCAGCAAAAAATATTTTAAATACCCATATATCCAGTCACAAAAATTTCTCAGATGAAAAGAAGCTGCAAGTGAAAAAAGTTTAAGAAGACCTGCTCTTATAAAGAATGTCCCTAAAGTTTAAAAAGGAACTGAAACAGTATGTTTATTTATTTATTTATTTTAATTTTTTTTTTAAATTTAATTTTTATAATTATAACATTTTCTTTAACAGTACATATGCATAGGTAATTTTTTTTTTTTTTTTTTACAACATTATCCCTTGTACTCCCTTCTGTTCTGAGTTTTTCCCCTCCTTCCCTCCACCCCCTCCCCTAGATGGCAGGCATTCCCAAACATATGAAATAGTATGTTTAAACAATAAGAATCATTGTATCTGGCTGGGGACACCATTTTGGTCAGGAACATTCTCATTACCTTTTAAATCATATTATAGAGAAAGAACACTTAATTCTGCTGGCCCCTGAACACATTTCTACTCATGATGACATCATGATGGAACTCTAGTCCCAGAGGAGCAAAGTTGATATTAGAAAGAGAAGGGCATAATTTGTCCAGAGAATTACTCAACTGCCTCTGGCTCCTATAAAAAGTAAGGAATTCATTGTTCAAAGGTTTGAGCATGGAGTTATAAGGTTGAGATTTCTTTACTAATAAAAGCTAAACTGTAGATAAGCTCTTCTGTTGCTAGCTTTTGTTTATAGGGTAAACAAAAATGAGAGTCCCTGCTGTTACTTTTGTTTCTAAGATAAATAATAGTAAGGGTCCCTGCTCAAGTAGAGGTCTTGGGGTCTGGGAGTAAATTATATTCCTCAAGTAGAATGTCCCAGGAGGGTTTCTCCTTAAGCTAACAGAAGAAATGGCCTTTTGAACAGAAAAGGGAATATCACAAATTAATATTAACAATTAATTGATACAGCATTAAAATTAATTCTCTTCACTAAGAAGTTAGAGAGAAGGGAATGATTTGCATTGATAGAGGGAATTTTTTTACCTAGAAATTCCTTACAGCAGTGAAATTACAGTTGTAGTCCCTATCCTTAAGACATATCTATAGGTAATGGTATGCATATACATGTGCAGATTATATATAATCTTCATGTGCTATGGATACATAATAATAAATGAAAAAATTTTTTTTTAAATAATTAAGTTGGCTGTCTACTTTTTTCTTAGATCAGTAGAAATAGATATTCCATTATTTCACATCTAGTAACTTGAAAAGACAGGAAATCTTTCCCAATGTCTTCTTAATTAGTGATTTTTTTTTTTTTTTTAAACTAGGGGAAGCTTCAGCTTTAAAAGACATCACTAAGGAAAATCTGGAATAGTAGTTAGATCTTTTTTTTTTTTTTTTTTTTTGATCTTTTTATTTTCAAAATACATGCAAAGATAGTTTTCAACATTCACCTTTGCAAAACGTTGTGTTCCAAAATTTTCTCCCTCTTTTGCTCCATCCCCTCCAGGAGACAGAAAGTAATCCAATATTAAAATATCTGAAGGGAGGAAGGATTCTTGTGAATATATTATAAAATTGCTCTTTGGAGGATTTATGGAAAGAGGCTAAGAATTGCATAGGAAGAAAAGTCATAGTTAGGATTATAGTTTTCATGCCTTAAGACTGTGACTACATTTGTGATGTCATGGATCCCATACAGTTTCAGAATATCAACACTTTAAGAGTTTTCATTTCCTTTTAGATTTCGTAATTATTCCCTTTAAATTTCTGTTACCTTTTAGGTTTCTTTAAGATCTGTTGTGATGGAAATATGAGTTTGGTTTGTGAATTTTATGAAACCGTTTGAAACTATAGGTCTTGAACTTCCAAAAGTTATAGTAGTTATCTTTCTTTTTTTGGCATCAATTGCTGGCTGAAATGTGAATTCTAACTGAGTATCATGGTTTTTCTCTATTTTATTGTTTGTTGTCCAGGACTTTGTCTCATTGTATCAGGACTTTGAAAACTTCTACACAAGAAACCTCTACATGCGGATTAGAGACAACTGGAACCGACCAATCTGTAGTGTGCCTGGAGCCAAGGTGGACATCATGGAAAGACATTCCCATGATTATAATTGGTCATTTAAGTAAGTCTGTATTATGGATATTTTCCCAGATGATAACTCTAGTGAGAAACAAAATAGACTTAATTTTGGAGACATTCAATAATGGATTGAAGGAAAGTTTTATTTTTTATTTTTCTTGGTAAGCTTAATTTCCACCAGAAACCTACAGGTTTCATTGGAAATTAGATTAAAATTGTTGAGTGTCTAAAGTTCTTTTTTGATATTTTATATTTCTGTTACATTTAACTTTGTTGGCATTAAAAACCTAGCCAATAATGTAACATGTGTTGTGTTGCTTTGAGGCCATTAAATTTGACCTCAAAAAACAAAACCAACCTTATGCTCCTTATTACAATCAAATGTCTTTTTTTTTTTTTTTTTTTTTTTTTTTTACTTTTTAAAGGGTTATAATAAGTAAATGTTACTCCTTCCCCCAAAAGAGGAGGGGGAAAGTCTGGAAAATGTTATTCATAAATTATTTTAACAAGCGCTTTAACATTTGCATGATATATGGAAAAATGTCAAGTTATTTACAGACTATGTGTTGTATGTTTTCTTTTTCTTGTGGCTTTAACATTTGATTAGCAAAAAGTCTGTGAGAAACATAGAATCATAGAGTTGAAAAGAATTTCACTAGTAGTCCAATTTAATCCACATATGACAGTGAAAAGTAGTCATATAGCTATTGCTTGAAGACACAGAGGGATAAAAAAATTCATTATCTACTGAGGGAAGCAGATCCATTTTAAGATATCTTTAATAGTTAATGTGTTCCTCATATAGATCTACATATTTTGTGCAATTTCTGTCCATTGTTCCTAATTCTCTTCTCTGGTGCCAAATAGATCAAAACATTCTTTTCCCACACAACATCTACCATATTACTTGAGCTACCATAACCACTTATCCAAGATAAACAGACCCATTTCTAAATTCTTACCTTGGTTAACTGGTTCTTTAAAGTATTTTACTTTCCATTATCCACATTTGCAAATATTCCCTTAAAATGTAAGATTATATTTACTGTAGTCACTAGCAGTTTTTTATTCCATTGGTATATTTATTTTTAATTTTTCTTTTTCTTTTTCTTTTGACTTATGACTTTCATTGACCATGGTAACACACAGGTACACAGGAAATATAATTAAAGATGTTATCAACATGGGTTCCTACAACTATCTTGGATTTGCAAAAAACACTGGGACGTGCAAAGAAGCAGCAGCCAAAATCTTGGAGAAGTATGGAGCTGGAGTTTGTAGCACTAGGCAGGAAATTGGTAAGCTTGGCCCAGGATTTCATTTGAAAAACTGAAGTTTATGAATTTTTATTAGTTAAGGAACTAATTCTCAAAATTATAGGTATAAATTTCACATAGTCAAAACATTAAAATCGAATAGTTCATCATATGAAGTTTCAATTATTGCTCACACCAGATAATAACAGATATAATTTGGTGGAAGGAACACTGGATTTGGAATCAGAAGGCCTAAGTAATCATTCAACAAACATTTTTTATTAAACATCTATTATGTACTAGGCTCTGTAAAGTATTATTAATATTACCTTTTTTTTTTTTTTTTTTTTTTCTTCATGACATTGGGTAAGTTATTTAATTCCTCTGGAATTCATTTGCATCCTTTGCAAAATAAAGGTAATTGGATTAAGTGATCATAAATCATAAAATTAACAACATCTTGATTATGAAACTTAGCAGACTTATTGTTTCCATTCTAAGTGTCCTTATTAAATGATTAACTTACTAAGTCTTTACTAAATGGCAACTAGTTACTTGATATAAGAAAGCTCTGTCATGATACAGAAGATAGTTTTGTATGATGGATTTTTAAAAGACCAAATTTTGTTTTCATTTCAGAGGCAGAATGAAAGAAAAATGTGTCTGAATTGGTTATTAATGTTAAATGACAGCTTTATCCTTCTTTGTTTTTATAGTATCATTAAGCTTACAAAATCATATTTGAATTACAAAATTTACGTTAATCTTACCAGATTGACTAGTGCCACTGACAACTTTTTTCTCCTGTAATACTCAGCCTTGTGTGACTCTTGATTAATGGTACAAGTTTCGACATCTGTTAAAATATTAAGTTATTATATTCTAAAAGATCATATTAGTGCTATTAATGCTAGTTGCAAAATCATAACTGTGTAAACAAACATTTACCTAGAGAAAACACTCAATTCCTTCACTAAAGTAGATTCCAATGAAAAGCAAGCTGAACCAAGAGGTCAGGCATGTTATATTTCTCTCTCTCTCTCTCTTTCTTTTTTTCCCCCTGAGGCTGGGGTTAAATGACTTGCCCAGGGTCACACAGCTAGGAAGTGTCAAGTGTCTGAGGTCAGATTTGAACTCGGGTCCTCCTGAATTCAAGGCTGGTGCTCTAACCACTGCACCACCTAGCTGCCCCTGTATTTCTCTTGAACCTTGGATGGCCTTTTCGGAGGAGAGGAAGATACCCTAAAGTACTTTGGATTTTCTGGCTAATACTATTAAAAAAGAAAGATCTTACATTAAGATGTTCAGCTCATATAACTTTTTGTCCTAATGTGTGGAAGGAACATTGCTTTAGAGCCACATGTAGCAGATATCAAACCACATAGGTTATTCAGTAAGCAGTTAGATGCTGATTATGTGCCTACATAGTATTAATATATCTTTCAAATTATGAATGTTTAATTGCTATACTTTTTAAAATGTTATCATTTCACATAACTCTAAATATTCTATCTACTTGGATTCAACCTAGAAGTAATTTTTAAATTTAGAAAGTTTGAGTTTTTGAAGCTAGTATTCATTCTGTTTATAGGAAACCTGGATAAGCATGAAGAGCTAGAGAAGTTAGTGGCCAGGTTTTTGGGAGTAGAAGCAGCCATGGCATATGGAATGGGTTTTGCAACCAACTCAATGAATATCCCTGCTCTTGTTGGCAAGGTAAGACAGTAACTAATTGAATATCAGTTGTGATCATTTTTCCCTTGATTTTGCTGAAAAAGTGATTATTTCCCCCTTGATTTTTGCTGAAAAGTTAAGGTAAAAAAGGATTAGTTCTTAATTTCACTCAATTTTGTTTTGTTTGTGATTCAATCAAACCTGTGTTCAGTGATTGCCAGATTTCAGATAAGCATACTCCATGGCAAATGTAGTTACTATAAGTAAACCTGTGATTCTTTATTAATTTAAGATTTTAAAATTTATCTATTACTATCTTAATTATTTTTGCAAAAAAAAATTTTTATTTTAGTAAAGTTAGACTTTTAACAAAAAAATAATTTAAGTGACTTTTCATCTTATGTAGAAGATTAACTACAAAAGTCCTATTTTCCCTCCCTTGAGGCAATTGGGGTTAAGTGACTTGCCCAGGGTGATACAGCTAGGAAGTGTTAAGTGTCAGAGGACAGATTTGAACTCAGATCCTTCTAACTTCAGTGTTGGTACTCTATCCACTGTACCACCTAGCTGCTCCCAAAGTCCTATTCTTTTGTCTTCATCATTGCATTGGGATGACACTGGGCTTTGTTGTGCCAACAAGCTCTAGCAAGTATATGTATGGATAATAATTATGTGTATAAATTTTTTGACAAGAGAATATATCTGCTGTTTTTAGATCAACCTAACTACTTATGGAGTTTGTTACTAGAATGTTGCTCCCATTAAAAAAAAATTTTTTTCAACTAGGTCATATGTGATATGGACAAAAATACAAAGGGAACATTGGTCCCGTACAGCTTGCCATAAAAAGGAGGCTAATAGGGCTTAGTCAGTCTACAAACACCAATTTTAAATGACTAATATATATTCTTTTTACAGTGACTGAGTTGACATGGAGGAACTGAATTATATATTGACATTATTAATATAAATGAAACTAGTAGACATAAAGACCTTGCAAATAAATGAAAAGATTACTTGTTTTCCTGAGAGTTGTATGCAGGCAGCATAGTTCAGTGGATAGAATCTCAGACTTGAAATCAGGAAGATCAAATCCACATCTGTCTTCAGATACTTGCTAAATTGTGTAATATCAAAGTCATTTAACCTCTCTGTGCCATAATTTCCTCCATTATAAAATGAGAAATTTGGACTTTCTGGCCTCAGAGATCCTTTTCAGATATAAATTTTAGGATCCTCTCATTCTGTGATTAAATGAGTTGATTACAGGGTTGCTCAACAAGAAATATAATTTTATGGGGTATTAGGTTTCATTGCTACTACCAAAGAAGAATATTAGTATAATACATGTGCCAATATCCCTTGAATGCTCAGGAAATAGTGTAATGGACAATAAATTTATTTTGGAGGTGGTAGACCTGTCTTTTCTACTTAAAAAAAAAGTTTTTTAAAAAATTTATTTTAATATCATTTTTATTTTCCAAAATATCCCTCCCCCTGCTATACCCTAGAGAATCATCTCTTGTAATAAAGTATTTTTAAAAAGAAAGAAAAGAAAAGAAAAATGGGTTAAGAAGCAGTTCAGCATGACAAACCAACCAACATACTCATTTAATAATGCATGTAACATTCAAGGAAGGAATTCCATTTTCTCACCTTTTCTTTGTGGCCAAATTTTATGATTATTGACATAATGTGCATTTTTGTTTCTGTTTTTGTGGTAGTTGTCTTTCCATTGTCATAATCATGTTTATTGTTTTCCTGTTTGTCCTGATAATTTCTCTTTATACAACTTCATATAAATCTTCATGATAAATCTCTCTCAATTCTTCAGGCCTTTCTCGCAGTTCTCTAGTGTATTTAATTATACTCATGTATCTTATTTAGCCATGCTCCTGCATTTGTTGTGTTTCTAATTCTTTGCTACTGCAAAAAGTGTCTCTGGCCTTAATAAGCAATATCACTGGTAATGATGAGACTTTGAGTCTCTGCTAAATGAAGATCTTGGAATAGACCATCCCTAGCATTATTTATTTATTTATTTGCAAGGCATTTGGGGTTAAGCAACATGCCCGGGGTCACACAGCTAGTATAATACATATACAAGGAACTAGAAATAGAGTGAATGCCCATTAATTAGGGAATGGCTAAATAAGTTATGTTAATTGGATGTAATATAATATTATTGGTCAACAGAAATGATGAGCAGACTGATTTTAGAAAAGTCTGAAAAGACTTGAACTGATGCGAAGTGAGCAGAAGTAGAACAGTGTACATTGTAACAAAATAATGTGATGATCACTTATGAGATAGACTTAATTCTTCTCAACAGTGCAGTTATTCCATTTTTATAATCAAAGGTTCTGATAAAGGCCTCATTTCCAAAATATATAAAGAATTGACTCTAATTTATAAGAAATCAAGCCATTCTCCACTTGATTAATGTTCATATCCTTTTATGAACAGACAATTTTCAGATGAAAAAATTGAAACTATCTCTAACCATATGAAAAGATGCTCCAAGTCATTATTAATCAGAGAAATGCAAATTACGACAACTCTGAGATACCACTACATACCTGTCAGATTGGTTAGAATGACAGGGAAAGATAATTTTCAATGTTGGAGGGGATGTGGGAAAACAGGGACACTGATACATTGTTGGTGGAATTGTGAATACATCCAGCCATTCTGGAGAGCAATTTGGAACTATGCTCAAAAAGTTATCAAACTGTGCCTACCCTTTGACCCAGCAGTGTTACTACTGGGATTATATCCCAAAGAGATTTTAAAGAAGGGAAAGGGACCCACATGTGCAAAAATGTTTGTGGCAGCCCTTTTTATAGTGGCCAGAAACTGGAAACTACGTAGATGACTATCAGTTGGAGAATGGCTGAATAGATTGTGGTATGTGAATATTATGGAATATTTTTGCTCTGTAAGAAATGATCAGCAGGATGACTTCAGAGAGACCTGGAGAGACTTACATGAACTGATGCTGAGTGAAATGAGCAGGACCAGGAGATCACTATATACTTCAACAACAATACTATATGATGATCAATTCTGATGGACATGGCCATCTTCAACAATGAGATGAACCAAATTAGTTCCAGTAGAGCAGTAATGAACTGAACCAGCTACATATACCCAGCGAAAGAACTCTGAGAAATGACTATGAACCACTACATAGAATTCCTAATCCCTCTATTTTTGTCTAATCCTTGCATTTTTGATTTCCTTCCCAGGTTAATGGTACACTATTTCAAAGTATGATTTTTCTTGCGCAGCAAAATAACTATGAATATGTATACATATATTGTTTTTAACATATTTAACATGTATTGGTTAACCTGCCTTTTGGGGGAGGAAGTGGAGGGAAGGAGGGGAAAAGTTGCAACAGAAGGTTTTGCAATTGTCAATGCTGAAAAATTATCCATGCATATATTTTGTAAATGAAAAAAATCAAAAATTAAAAAAAAAAAACCAGTGTAGTTATTCAAGACAATTTCAGTAGTTTTAGAATGGAAAAATGCCATCTTCTTCCAGAGAAAGAACTGTGGAAACTGAATGTAGATTGAAGCATACTATTTTCACCTTTATTTTTGCTTTATTTATTTATTTATTTATCTATCTATTAATTCATTCATTCATTTATTTATTTATTTATTTCTTATGGTTTTCGCCTTTTGTTCTGATTTTTCCTTTACAACATGACAAAAATAAAAATATGTTTAAAAGATTGTTACATTTTTTAAAACTTATATTAGAAAACCAATTTTTAAAGAGCTAATGAGACCATTCTGAAAGCATTTGTAGATAAAATTAGGCAACTTACATAAAATAAATTTTCTGACATTTTTGTACTCTTATTTTTATCAGTGATATGGAAGCATTGACATTGATATTTCAGTATCCAGTGTACCATGTGGTGAAATATCAATGGCACTTAAAGGTGACATAGGAGCATAATAGGGGCAGCTAGGTGGCACAGTGGATAAATCACCAGCCCTGAAGTCAGGGGGACCTGAATTCAAATCTGGTCTCAGACACTTTAACACTGCCCAGCTGTGTGACCTTGGGGTCTGACAATTTTGTCCTGACCCCAGGGCTCATACGATATTCACTGTTCCACCTAGCTGTTCTACTTTCTTCAAATTTCAAAAGATTTCCCAGTACTTTACAGAATAGAGGATCAGTTTAATATCTTATCCTGACTCTAGAGACATGAGTTTGTTTTTATCATGTAGCAAGAGTTTTATTAGGCTAAATAAATACACATAAAGTGAAAAAAGGCATGACAAGGAATTGAAGGAACCAAGAGGCACTGTAGTATGTTGGAAAATGACTTTGAAGTCATTGGACTTCATTGCAGTTTGAATGCCATTTTAAAGACTAGCTGTGTGACTTTGGGCAAATCAGTTAAGTTCTGGGTCTCAGTTTCCTCATGTAAAATGAGGTATTTGGATTAGAAGACCTTTAAAGTTCTTTCCTTCTCTAAATTTATGATCCTAATTAGAAGAGAGAAGGAAAACTTAGATGTGTAAGACATCATTCTTCCCTTCCTGGTCATAAAAACTGTATAATATTATGGTTTTATGGTATTATAAAAACTCTAAGGTAGGACTTTGGATATATATTCATAAGATTAGGAGGGAGTGAATTCTACAAATGATTTGTTACATCAAGACCATGAAGAAGTAGAGAAAAACTAAAGGTAGGCTGGAGAGTTCAGTATGTTCATTGGATCTGCAGTTAAGGCCTCTCAGAAACTGGGAGTTCAAAAAGGGCACCAGTTTTGATATCAGAAGTAAAAAGATATTTACTTCTGAGCGCTGGACAAAAAGTTTGGTTTTCAGGGTTATAAAACAGCTATGTAGATAGGCTTGGTTTAGGCTGCAACATTAGTTAAAGAGAAACAATCTGGGCTTCATATAAAGCATGAGCCAATTTAGTGACTAGTAAATGGGTACTGATAGAATGAGATAAAAACTGGATTCTAGAGGAAAAAGGTCATAGACATACAAAAGCATTTACTTTACTTTTGAATTTCAACTATCTTAACCTTCCTAAAACAAGATAGTTTTATTCTCTCCCTCCCCCCCAATAATTCCTTAGCAAATTGTTTCTTTGACCTTGTATCATTTAAATTGAGGGTTGTTAAATTACCTTGCTGGTACCAAGTTCAGAGAGTCAAAGGAAACATTGATATTCCCTCCAGGTGCTCTGGTGTTATCTGGTAGCAGGATGAAAAAGAAGAGAAAATTAATTTATATAAAACTTCAAGGTTTACAAAATGCTTTCTTAGAGCAATCCCATGAGGAACCTGGTATAGAGAGAGTGATATAAAAATCCTAGTGTATTGTTAGGAAGCATAAAAATTATCTTTATCTGTAAGATGAAGAAACAGGCCTAGATAAAGAAAGATTTGCCTATCTTCACATAATTTAAGTATCAGAGTCAGTACTTAGCTGACCTAGGTCTTCTAATTCCAAATCTAGCTATCCCATGATGCTGACCCTGGAAAGAAGAAACATTATCAGGGTGGGGTGGAACAGAGTGAAGGGATTTCATTTGTGAGAACCAGTCTTGGCTTTCCAGGGGGAAATTTTATATTGCTAAGAACCTGGGGAAGTTTAAGTTCAGGTAAATGAAAAAAATAAATAAAATAATATATATATATATATTAGACATCAACCTAGGCAAAAAGCAAGTACTAAAGGAGGGTGCACATTGAAGAGCATGAGAAATTATTAGTCTAATAGACCTTACAGTGGATTCTTCTGTAAGTTATGCTGAGGTGTGGTTAGCTTTCCTGGTCACACACCTTTTAGATAACTCACTGACCTTGCTTTTCTAGTAAAACATGCCAAAAGAGTCACTTGTAAACATGAGTCTGCTTGATTCATATATCATGATCCCATCTGTTGAAATCCAGTTAACCTTGTTGTAACATTTTGCTGCGTGAATAATCCTTTAAATGCATGTGAACTGTTTCAGAGGTTACTTGATTTTTAGTCTGGAAAAGTACTCTTAATACTCTTTTTTTTTTTTTTTTTTTGGGCTGAGGCAGTTGGGGTTAAGGGATTTGCCCAAGGTCATACAGCTAGGAAGTGTTAAGTGTTTGAGACCAGATTTGAACTCAGATTGTCCTGACTTCAGGCCTGGTGCTCTATTCACTGCACCACCTAATTGTGTTCCTCCCCCTCACCCCCCCCCCCAATACTCTTTTGAGGGGAAAAAAAAAGGCAGGCAAAGGGAAAATTAAGTAATTTTAAGGTAAAAATATATTCCAGGAACATACTAGGTCCCATAAGTGATTGGATTCAAAACTTAATGGGATCAGAAGAATATAAATAGCCCTTCTTCAAATAGATGATCTTTTTTTTTTTTTTTTTTTTTTTTTTTTTTCTTTTTTTTTCTTTTTTTTTCTTTCATGTTAGGGTAGTTTTATTGGAGTTACCTAATATAAATTAGAGAGTTGACATTGCTTGAATTATGATTTGAATCAAGTCAGATTGTTTGAAGAAGTACAGAAACAATATTCTTATGATACCTGGGCAGTTGAAAGAGGGAGAAGACTACTGGATCTGGATCTTAAAGAGAACATAAAAGAGGGAAAAGAACCCACATGTGCAAAAATGTTTGTAGCTTTTTTTTTATAACAAATAAGGAACTGGAAATTGAGTAGATGCCTTCAGTTGGGGAATGGCTGAATAAGTTATGGTATATGAAAGTAATGGAGGGGCAGGTAGGTAGCTCAGTGGATAGAGCACCAGTCCTGAAGTCAGGAGGACCTGAGTTTAAATCTGGCCTTAGATACTTAATACTTCCTAGTTGTGTGACCCTGGGCAAGTCGCTTAACCCCCAATTGCCTCAGCAAAATTAAAAAAAAAAAAAAGAAAAGAAAAAGAAAAGAAAGTATTGGAATATTATTGTTCTATAAGAAATAATGAGGAGGCTGATTTTTAAAAAAGCCTGGAAAGACTTATATGAACTGATACTAAATGAAGTGAACAGAACCAAGAGAACATTGTGATCAATGTGATGGACTTGGCTCTTTTCAACAAAGAGATGATTCAAGGAAGTTAATAGACTTGTGATGAAAAATGCTATCAGCATCCAGAGAGAGAACTATGTAGATTGAATGTGGATCAAAGCATAGTATTTTCTTTTTTAAAAAATTAAAAAAAAATTATTATATCTTTATTTAGAAAACATATGCATGGATAATTTTTTCAGGATTGAACCTTACAAAAGCTTCTGTTCCAAATTTTTTCCTCCTTCCCCTCATCCCCTCCCCTTGATGGTAGGTAGTCCAAAACATGTTAAATATGTTAAATTATATGTTAAATACAATATATGTATACATATTTATACAGTTTTCTTGCTGCACAAAAAAGTTGGATCTTTTAGAAAGAAAAAGAAATCTGAGAAGGAAAACAAAAATGCAAGCAAACAACAGAAAGTGTGGAAGTGCTATGTTATGGTCTACACTCAGTTCCCATGGTTCTCTCTCTGGGTGTAGATGGCTTTCTTGATCACTGAACAATTGGAACTGGTTTGAATCATCTCATTGTTGAAGAGAACCATGTTCATCAGAATTGATCCTCATATAGTCTTGTTGTTACCACGTATAATCTCCTGGTTCTGCTCATTTCACTCAGCATCAGTTCATGTAAGTCTCTGAAATCATCCCGTTGTTCATTTCTTAAAGAACAATAATATTCCATAACATTCATATACCACAATTTATTCAGCCATTCCCCAATTGATGGGCAGCCATTCATTTTCCAGTTTCTTGACACTACAGAAAGGGCTGCCACAAACATTTTTGTACATGAAGGTCCCTTTCCCTCCTTTATCATTTCTTTGGGACATAAGCCCAGTAGCAACACTGCTGGGTCAAAGGGTATCCACAGTTTGATAACTTTTTGAGCATAGTTCCAAATTGCTCTACAGAATGTCTGGATGTATTCACAGTTCCACCAACAATGTATTAGTATCCCAGTTTTCCCACATTCCCTCCAACATTGAAAATTATCTTTCCCTGTCATTCTAACCAATCTGACAGGTATGTAGTAGTATCTCAGAGTTGTCTTAATTTGCCTTTCTCTGATTGATAATGATTAGGAGCATCTTTTCATATGGCTAGAAATAGTTTCAATTTTTTCATCTGAAAATTGTCTTCATATCCTTTGACCATTTATCAATTGGAGAATGGTTTGATTTCTTATAAATTAGGGTCAGTTCTCTATATATTTTGGAAATGAGACCTTTATCAGAACCTTTAACTGTAAAAATATTGTCCCAATTTGTTACTTCCCTTCTAATCTTGTTTGCATTAGTATTGTTTGTACAGAAACTTTTTAGTTTGATGTAATCAAACTCTTCTATTTTGTGATCAATAATGATCTCTAGTTCTCCTCTGGTCATAAATTCCTTCCTCCTCCACAGGTCTGAGAAGTAAACTATCCTATGTTCTTCTGATTTATTTATAATATCATTCTTTATTGCCTAGATCATGAGCCCAGTTTTGATCTTATCTTGGTATATGGTGTTAAGTGTGGGTTACTGCTTAGTGTATGCCACCTAGTTTCCAATTTTCCCAGCGGTTTTTATCAAATAGTGAATTCTTATCCCAAAAGCTGAGGTTTTTGGTTTGTCAAACACTACATTGCTATAGTTATTATTTTGTCCTGTGAACCTAACCTATTCCACTGATCAACTAACCTATTTCTTAGTCAATACCAAATGGTTTTGATGACTGCTGCTTTATAATAAAATTTTAGATTGGTACAGTTAAGTCACCTTCATTTGATTTTTTTTTTTTTTTTTTTTTCCCCTATTAGTTCCTTTGAAATTCTTGACCTTTTGTTCTTCCAGATGAATTTTGTTATTTTTTTCTAGGTCAATGAAATAGTTGCTTTAGAAGTTTGATTGTTATAGCGCTAAATAAATAGATAGTATTTAGATAATATTGTCATCTTTATTATATTCGTTCTACCTATCCAAGAACATCTGATATTTTTCCAATTGTTTGGATCCGACTTTATTTGTGTGGAAAGTGTTTTGTAGTTTTGCTCATATATATCAAATTATACATGCACTCTCTATGTATACCCATAACAGAAATACAGTTCTCAAGAGTTCTTTTTACCTTTTTATACTTCTCTTGAGTCCTACATTTGGAGGTCAGATTTTTTATTTGGTTCTGGTCTTTTCATAAGAAATAAATGGAATTCATCTATTTAATTGAATACCCATCTTCTTTCCTGAAGAAAAGATTAGTTTAATAAGGTAGTTTATTCTTGGCTGCATTGCAATTTCCTTTGTCTTTTGGAATATTCTAGGCCCTTTGATCCTTTAAGGTGGAAGCTACTAGATCCTGAGTGATCTTTATTGTGGCTCCTTGGTATTTGAATTTTCCCCCTCCCCCCCCTGGCTGTAAAGCATAGTATTTTCCCTTTTTTATTGTTTGTTTGCATGTTTTTTGTTTTCTCATTTTTCCTTCTTTTGATGTGATTTTTCTTGTGCCACATGACAAATATGAAAATAGGTTTAGAAGAATTGCACATGTTTAATCTATATATTGGATTGCTCGCTGTCTTGAGAAGGGGAGAAAAAAGGGAGAAAATTTTGGAGCAAAAGATTTTGCAAAGGTGAATGTTGAAAACTATGTTTGCATGTATTTGGAAAAATAAAATACTATCTTAAAAAAAAAAGAGGGAGAAGAAATTCTAATTTCTGCATTAATGAGGTATAGCTTTGCTGAACTTTTTTCTGCGAGGTTTGTTTTGGCCAATAAATTGAATCCCCTATGTTGAACCATGCCAGGAATGAAGATAGTTTAGTTCACTGAAAGATTTTTGACAGGAAAATCTGCTTTTGAGTACAAGTCTTACCTGTTGAAGATTATTGACAATCTTGTTGGCATGATTATTTTGAAGTCTTAGGACAATAGGAAGGTGGAACATCTGTATCTGGGAGTGATTAAATAAGTAGTAAAAAAAATCTCACATTTTCCTGCTTCAGCAAAAATAAGTATCTTTATGCAGATTGGAGCTCTGTGCTTTGTTTTAGGAGCAAAGATACAACTTTGACTTTGCACTCCATTTGTGACATTAATAAAGAGCAAATATTAGACTCTGTGTAAGGGAAAACAGTGTCTCCCTTAATCCCAGTTCCTCTCCTTTCTCCATTCAGAAATATAAAACATATATTAAAAACCTCAGAACAAACAAGTCAGATCTCTATGAAATTAAAGAGGTTTCAGATATGTGTTATGTTTTTTTTTTTTTAATTCTTCTATTTCAGTGCATTTTTATTAAAGTCATCTTTGAAGCCTCTACATGACATAAGAGATGGACTTGCTGAATAAGACTCAGCAGTAAAGACTTAACTATGAATCCACAGTATATTATCATCCAAATACTAATCTGAAATATACAAGTAATATTGTAGTAATCATCCAAGTACAATCTTCTACAAAGGCATATGACATGCATTTTTGAAGGGAATATTAAACTACAAAATTTAAGAGCTTTGATATATGTTAAGCTATGCATTTGATTATGACATGGTTTAATAAGTCTTCAGTTCTTGGCATGATAGAATTGGCAAGTGTAAGGTGTTATTGTTGTTGGTGTTTTTTAAATCAGTCTCCAAGATATATATCCTTTATTAAGTTGAGCCTGAAGAAAGTTTTTTTGTTTTTGTTTTTAATTTTCTTTCATGCTGACTTTTTTTTTCCTCTCAAATTTTGTGGCTTTGCTTTTGGGTTAGTTCTGCTTTAACAGACAAGTGAGTGCATTTTTAATGTTTTTTATTTATTTATTTATTTATTTTTTTTTTGGTAACCTGTTTTTTCTCTCCAATTTTTCTTTCCTCTGACTCTTACACAGGGCTGCCTCATATTGAGTGATGAACTGAATCATGCATCTCTAGTTCTTGGAGCAAGGCTGTCTGGAGCAACAATTAGGGTCTTCAAGCACAATAGTAAGTGTTTTCAATGTTTTCTCATTAGTCATTGCACTATGACTATAATGGAAAATATAGAGGAAATAACAGAAACAAAGATGTCTCTGTTCTTTTAGTACTTGTTCTCTTTTTAGTTAGATTATGGGGAAAGACCTAAAGGAGGGCTTTTTCTCCCAAAATTATTATTCTCTTATCTTCTTTCTTCCCTTTGTTGTTCAGTTCTTCTTCATAGTATAAAAATGGCAAAATTTCTACATATAAATCATTATATTGGAAATATTTTTTCCTTTGAATTCTAAAATAAGCTTCCTAAATTTTTCTTCTTTCCTTCTGAATATACATGAAAAGCTAAAGTAATTAGCATGTTTTCATATATTCCATCTAACTTTACATACTTTCTTGACTGTAACAGAAACTTTGGTTTCAACTTTACAAAGCATGTGTTTAGAAATATTCTTGATATCTGGGTTAATTATCATTTGACTTGTTTAGTAATATGTTGACTTGAGATTTAAACATCTATACTCTGCTGCTTTATTTTTTTTCTAATGCCATGTTTTTCACATCTTCTGCCATCTTTCCATTTCTATTTTTAAAAGGCTTTTTATGATAGGGTTATGCATTTTTCTTTTAAAATCACCCTCCAGGTTTTATGCTAAACAGATTTTTTCCCCTCCTAATTTACCTTGATGTTTATCAGACCCAGCAAAAGTATGTGGCTTGTTGTGGTATTTAGAACTTAGAATCTAACATGAAAACTTCATTCTGATCAGGAAAACTATAGCCACAGAAGTGACCATTAAATTATTTCTCAGAATGAAGCCCTCTAAGGAGCAAGTGGAAAAAAGTAGGAGCCCAAGAATTAAGCCCAGTATAAATTTCTAGCCCAGGTGTAGCATAGGAAGTGTTTTATATTTCCTAAACTAAAATAATTCTTTTCTTCATATAAAAATTGTGGGATTTTTTGTTTGTTTAAAGAATCATTATCTCAGAACTATATGGCTAATTACTTTATTGGTTAGAGTAATAACAGTCAAAACCATGAGTTCAGTCCTACATAGGAATGTAGCATTCCATGATTAGAACTATCCCAGGCTACCCATTTTACAAGTCCGTGCTGGTATGCAAGAGAGAGGGTAAATGAGCTAGTGATACAAATCTTTCACCAATATTGGGAAAAATTAATCATATGTAGAGTATATCATCTTTGTGTAAAAAAGCAAGGTAGCATATTTTTATAAAACATATGAAAGAGACATAGTCTCTGCCCTTTAAAAAGCTGAGTTAGCTCTCACCAGTATTAGTCATACTAATTGGATCAATTAGGTCATGTTAACTTAATCAGGTTCTCAGTAATTTCTGATGACATTCCAAATGAAAGACTTTTTAATTCAAGCTAACTATCTTTCCTATCTCATCTTTTTTTTTTTTTTTTTTCCTTTTTTTTCTTTTTCTGGGGCTGGGGTTAAGTGACTTGCCCAGGGTCACACAGCTAGGAAGTGTTAAGTGTCTGAGACCAGATTGGAACTCGGGTCCTCCTGAATTCAGGGCTGGTGCTCTATCCACTGCACCACCTAGATGCCCCTTTCCTATCTCGTCTTTTTCCACATTGTAATATTATTCCATTTCTGACACCTTTCTTCAATTAAAAAATTTAAAAATGCAATAAATTATGTATTTTTGGAATGAATGAAGGAAAAGAAGATTTGGTCTGGATTATTATGATTCTTTTCTATTTGCTCTAGATATGCAGAGCCTTGAGAAACTGTTAAAAGATGCCATTGTGTATGGACAACCTCGAACACGAAGGCCATGGAAGAAAATCCTCATTCTTGTAGAGGGAATATACAGGTAATATTGTAGCCCTTCATCTTGATGATGTTATTCCATAAAATCAAATAGTAATGGTGGTAGAATTAGCATTGATAATTCTGTATAATGCTTTTAGATTTATAAAATGCTTTAATTAGTTTTAAATCATCCTCTCTACCCTTTGAGGTAGTGTTATAAATAAAAAATTTTAAAGCTGATCTTAAGTATTCTTATTTTACAGGTAGGAAAACTGAGGCTTGAATCATGGAAGCTATTTGCCTAAAATTATACTAATACTTAGTGACATAGCTGGGAGTATAAGTCTTCTTATTCTGACTTCATCAATCTTTATTATGCCACACTTTTATTTTTCTCTCTTCTGTTAAGGTCTGATTTTGCTTGTAAATGTATTTCCTTGCAATGTATATTTGCTGACTACAATTATGCAAGCTGACAACTTCTTTTTTAAAAAAATCTTGTTTCAAATATTTATTTCCTATGGCTATGCTCCTCCTTTTCTCATTCGTTATTTTTCATTATTTCAATCAAATTTTTAAAATGTTTTAAAATCTATTGTTGACTCCTACATATAAGCTTGAGGAAAATTTGTTCTGATCTTTTTCCTTTTAAGGTAGATTAACTTTTTAAACTGCTTATGCAAGATACAATTTTTTTCTTTAGAAGTCTGCAGAAACATGGTATTCAAGTTGGTTAGCAGTCAATGATATGTTTAATATGGCATCTAAACTATGTTTAATGTTATGTCATGAATTGTACTTGGAAGTTATAATTGAATTCTTGCATTAGAAAGAATTAGATTGTGAAAGATAACATTTGAATTAAAATAGATGTTGAGGCTTTTTAGGTACTAAAAAAAAAAAAACATGATAGTTTAAAAAATGATGATCAGTCATGGAACCAAGACAAGTTTCAGTGTTTTTGCTATTGCATATATAACAATCAAACTTTCTTTGAATATCAGCAAACGGGAGCCAAAATATTAGCTTTCCATTGAAATCTAAATTTGTGTATCCTGTTATCCTGTTTTACCAGCATGGAAGGGTCAATTGTTCGTCTCCCTGAAGTGATTGCCCTTAAGAAGAAATACAAATCTTACCTGTATCTAGATGAAGCCCACAGCATTGGGGCACTGGGCCCAACAGGTCGGGGTGTAGTAGAATACTTTGGTCTGAATCCTGAGGACGTGGATGTTATGATGGGGACATTCACAAAGAGCTTTGGAGCTGCTGGAGGATACATTGGAGGCAGGAAGGTAAATTTGGGTTAAGAAATGGGAAGCATGTTTGAAGCTAAAGACTACTCTGTTGAGCAATTGAATGACATGCTAGTAGGCTCTTGGGTAGTAGTGCTATGGGTATAAATTTATTTCCTGTTTGGATTTGCTGTACAAGTGAGCCTTACACTTTGGTTTTGTATGGTGAGTTATTCTAATATATCTTTGCTGAACTAAAGGTGCCTTATGCTCTTTGTTTTTCATTCTTATAACTTCTTCCCAAATTCTGAAGTACAGAGTGCACTGTTGTGTGAGAGAACTAACAGTAGTGATTCCTGTTTATAATAGACTTCTGTTTGGTTTGTGTTATGCTAGTGATCCTGGATGCAGAGGATTTTAGAGAGATCTTTTGGAATAAAGTTACTTCAACAGGAATTTTTAAGAACCCAATATTTTCCTGATTTTGCCAGAATTGATCTTTAAGTATCAGCCTACTAATGTATCTCTTAATAAATATACAAGATCTGGGCTAGTTTTTTTTGTTTTTATTTTTGTCAAAGTACTCTTTGATAAAGGTCATCTTTGGGAAAGTGATCAGGGTTTGGGAAATTTTGCTTGCTTTCTAGAAAGCTACAAAAGTGATAATATGAAGGATAAATGTATGTATCAGTATTGTTTCCCATAATCTAAGATAGAGCGAAATTGGATTCTTATGTAGTTGAACTTAAGAATGAATATATGCACATTTAAATTTTATTTAAATATATGATACACATCCCTTTTCTAGCATACACATTTTTTTTTGAAAGGTAACTGGTTAAAGTAAAACCCTTATATCTGGCAGACTCTTTTTATTCAATGACTTTAATTCACTTTTTTGCTGATTATTTAGAAATTTCCCTTTTTATAATTTTTGCTGCACTTTATCTGTGGTTCTTCAGAGATTAGCTCAGATTTATAAACTGTTGAGTTTGAGATATGAACAGTTATTTTATGTGTATACTATTCAGGGAGCTCAGGCTAAGTTATAAGTAATAATTTGTCAGAATAGAAAGAATTGAACAGTATACAGAAAGAGTGAAATAAACTACTGCCCACAGCATAGTAATATGAGGTGACATTCTTCTGAGTTTAGACTTTGAAGGACATAGCCTTCTATGTTGGGACATGGGGAATAAAATCAATAAATACTTAGCATGTAGAATTAAGTACAATAAATTTTTATTAAGCAAGTTCTATGTATGGTACTGTACAAAGCACTGGAGATAAAAACAAAACCAAAAATAAAGCTAGTCCTGCCCCTAAGAACTCTAAAATGCTACTGAATGTAAAAACTATGGGTGCCATATACTTTCCAGTATTTATTTTCCTGATTTTTGTGTTCAGTTCTTCTTGTATTATAATGGAACTAGGTTTACGTGTCAGCCTAACTTACTTTTTAAGAGGTCAGAATCAGTGACAGTAAAGCAAAAAATCTGTAGTAGGTACCAAGAAGATGGTTGTTTCATTTTTAAAGTCAAGAAATACCTCTAATTGTGGGTTTCTGCTGACTTCCTCAGGAACTGATAGACTATCTCCGAATACATTCTCATAGTGCTGTATATGCCACATCATTGTCACCACCTGTGGTGGAACAAATTATCACCTCCATGAAATGCATCATGGGTGAAGATGGCACAAATCTTGGTGAGTCTTCATTTTATTATATGATTTAGCTTAGAAGTTGTGATTACAAATCATTTGTAGATATAGTATCTCGCAAAACTCATTCTTGCTCAAGAGTGCCCAATGCAGAATCAATGTGTCTGAGGGTCTTGTTCATTAGATCTGAGTAGCCTAGCAGATGATCCCTTTCACTTAATTGTCAGGTTGGCTCATTTCTCATTGAGTTTGTTTGTAGTCATATTAATTTCATAATTTTTAAATTTATACATCCTTCTATGCTTCACTGATTGAACTTGTGTGTTTGATGCTGTTATATTAAGGTAATGTAAAAGTACTGCTTCTTTAGAGTGTCTTAAACTTTCTTATTTCATGTAAATAGGAAAGGATAATTCAACCTTTGGATCTAATTATTCTCAGCTCTAATAAGATATTTGGGTTGTTTTTAATGTGTTAGACTAAATGTTGAAGAGAATACTGTTTATGCTGTTTGGTATAATTGCTGAGCACTAGGGGGCAGTGCTGACTATAGAAAGCTTAGGATCTTAGTTAAAAATAGATGATCATATTGTTTTGGAACATTGTTAACTTCATGTAGTAGGTAAGGACTATATTCATTTATTTGCTTGCCTTTTTAAGTATTGCTGAAACAATTTTGGCTGTAGTAAAAGTTGTCAGACATACAAATTTTTGAAGTTGCAAAGAGGCAAACTAATGGCAGAAAAAACCTTAACAATCCATGCTATCCAGAAGTGGAATGGGCCGTCTTCTCAGGGTTGAGCTCTGTCACCTTAGAGTTCTTCAATCATTGGCTGGAACACCATTTGTCAAATATGTTAGAGGAGCAATTTCTTTAGGGAAAGAGTTGGACCAGATGTTTCCAAAGTCTCTTTTAGCTTTCAAATTTTGTGATTATAGATATGCTGTTCAGAAGGCGTAATTCATTTTCCATTAAAAGATTGTGTAAATAGTTGTGAACTAGATTTTACACTTGGTTTTAAGTACATTCTTTCAAGTACAAACTATTTTTGATCATATTTGAAAAGTCTGAAAATACATTAATAGAGGGTAGTGGAGGATTAGGGTTGGGGGTCAGAAAGATCTGGATTCAAATCTTACTTCCCGTCCTTACCTATGAAAGGTTGGGTAATAAATTTACTTGGACTCAGAGCCTCAATTTCCTTGTCTATAAAATGGGGACAGAAATACCTAGAGTTCTTATCTCCCAGTATCAAATAAAAAGGTGGGTGTCATCTGCTTTACAAAATTTAAAGGGCTATTTAAGTATATCATCATGTCCCAGATGACTTCTTTCTCCATAGTTTTTGATTTTAATCCCTTAAAATAAAATTATACGTTGTTTTAAATGTGTTTTAAAATGGGAAAGTCTTTCTATTTTATTCAGTTGCAGTGGCAAAGAAGACACTTCCAATTTCAGCCATCCTAATTCATTCAGTTTAAAAATTTGTATTATCTCCATGGACAATATAAATGCTGTTAGAACTAAATTGTACTTGTAAAAATTTTTTCACTTTTGTTTTTAATTAGTATTTATATATCTCACTTTCATCAGATCTGATCTTTTAGCACTTCAAACACTTCGTTGGATACACTAACACAATATGTAAGCTCACATGTATAAAACAAATTGTCAGTTATCTACTGATAGATATTTGCTATTTATATCCTATACTATAAATCCATATAAAATATTACTTGAAATAAATTAGATATATTTTGTTTAATAAGAGAGTGATGTGCTCATGATGTGGATAACAAATATAATGAGAGGCTTTCTGGTAATAGTTGGGAAATAATGATAAAAAAATTAACAGACATTTTTGAGAACAACCATCATTACAATTTTGTCTTTGTAAACCCAGAGATATTAGCACATTTTACATATGATAGATATTTAATTGATGTTTGTCGAATTTAATTCACCCTAAATTTTTTTTATTAGCCTCACATATATTCATCAATTCTTTTGTTTGTCCTAATCATTCTTATTTTTGGCTGCTCAATAAAATGAAAAAATAGTACAAGTAAAGGTTTTGCTAATTTGATTGTGGTGGGTAGATTCATCACACAGATTTCTCCACAGATTTCCATGAAAATTAAGTCAAAGAAAAGGGAAAAAAAAGTCACTTACTTTAGCTTAAGATCTTAGACACATATATTTATTTCATGTTTTTGTTAAAAGAGCCTCTTTCTAACTTCCTAATAAAAAGGAAGAAATGTGATCAGTGCTGTGTCAATTAAGTGAATTTACTAGCAGATAGATGTTTTCATATGCTAATATTGAAGAGAGCAGGACACTAGGATATCAATATCTTGACTTTTTTATGTTGAAAGCTTAGAACTAGATATTAAATTTTATTCTGAACAATTTTTTTTCCTAAAAAATATTTTTAAGAATTGTGGTAAGACAAAGTAACTCCTGATTCAGGCAGAAAGTAATATCCTGGGCAAAGTGACAGATAAGAATAATCAAATGTAACATCCCTAATGCCATGTATCATCTCATAGTTCTTAGAAAAAGAGCTGTTAGATATGGATCCACACTTAATACCATATACCAAGATAAGATCAAAATGGGTCCATGATTTAGGCATAAAGAATGAGATCATAAATAGATTAGAGGAACAGAGAATAGTCTACCTCTCAGACCTGTGGAGGAGGAAGGAATTTATGACCAGAGGAGAACTAGAGATCATTATTGATCACAAAATAGAAGATTTTGATTACATCAAACTAAAAGGTTTCTGTACAAACAATACTAATGCAAACAAGATTAGAAGGGAAGTAACAAATTGGGACAATATTTTTACAGTTAAAGGTTCTGATAAAGGTCTCATTTCCAAAATATATAGAGAACTGACCCTAATTTATAAGAAATCAAACCATTCTCCAATTGATAAATGGTCAGAGGATATGAACAGACAATTCTCAGATGATGAAATTGAAACTATATCCACTCATATGAAAGAGTTGTTCCAAATCACTACTGATCAGAGAAATGCAAATTAAGACAACTCTGAGATACCACTACACACCTGTCAGATTGGCTAAGATGACAGGAACAAATAATGATGAATGTTGGAGGGGATGTGGGAAAACTGGGACACTGATACATTGCTGGTGGAGTTGTGAAAGAATCCAGCCATTCTGGAGAGCAATCTGGAATTATGCCCAAAAAGTTATCAAACTGTGCATACCTTTTGATCCAGCAGTGCTGCTATTGGGCTTATATCCCAAAGAAATACTGAGGAGGGGAAAGGGATCTGTATGTGCCAAAATGTTTGTGGCAGCTCTTTTCATAGTGGCTAGAAACTGGAAGAAGAATGGATGTCCATCAATTGGAGAATGGTTGGGTAAATTATGGTATATGAAGGTTATGGAATATTATTGCTCTGTAAGAAATGACCAGCAGGATGAATTCAGAGAGGTTTGGAGAGACTTAAATCAACTGATGCTGAGTGAAATGAGCAGAACCAGAAGATCGCTGTACACTTCAATGCTGTATGAAGAGGTATCCGGATGGAAGTGGATATCTTCAACATAAAGAAGATCTAACTCACTTCTAGTTGATCAATGATGGACAGAAACAACTACACCCAGAGAAGGAACACTGGGAAGTGAATGTAAATTGTTAGCACTACTGTCTATCTACCCAGGTTACTTACACCTTCGGAATCTAATACTGCAACAATAATAATAATGCAACAAGAAAATCCAATGATTTACACACACATATTGTATCTAGGTTATACTGTAACACGTAAAATGTATTGGATTGCCTGTCATTTAGCGGAGGGAGTAGAGAGAGGGAGGGGATAATTTGGAAAAATGAATAGAAGGGATAATGTTATAAAAAAAAAATTACTCATGCATATATACTGTCAAAAAAATTTAATTATAAAATAAAAAAAAGGGGGGGGAAGATTGTTGTTTGGTCATTTACAAAAGTTAAAGAGATTGATTTTTCTTGCCTTCCATCTCTTTATAAATGTAAAAGAAAAGATAAGATTAAAAGAAAAGATTCTAGTTTCACTATTGTCCTTTCATCTGAATATTTTGAATTGGAAAAAAGTTGGTGAATTAAAGTGAGACCTAAACAGTTTGAAAAAATTGAAGTGGACATTTGTCAAACCAGCTTTCTCTCCCTATAATTCAGAATTTTAGATTCATAAAGGAAATTAAGGTTCAATATTCGATTATGAATCAAAGCAAATTAATTGCATTAGTGATGGAGTGTGGGTTTATTCAGATATCTGGGTTTGAATGCCAGCTCTGCTACTTTTCTGCCTATGAAAATTTGAGCAAACTCCTTAGTCTTTCTTGGTCTCAGTTTCCAGCTCTGTAAAATGAGGAATTTTGAAGAAATTTTGATTAGATGATTATGAAGGTGTGTCTCTTTCAACTGTAGATTTATGTTATATATTATACATAAATTGTCTGTGTCCTCAAAACACAAATTTTTACACTTAGGATAATTGATCTATATTTGATTAGACTTTGTCTCATTTACAAATTTCCTGTATGCTACTATCATACTTTGTGTGTGTGTGTTTTCAAATAGCATATGTAATTCAAGGAAACTTTAGGAAGAGTGAAGATTTTCAAACTGTTTCATAGTGTTGTGTATTTAACTAAATGATGAAGAAAAATTCACTAAGCTCTAGAATAAAATAAGCTTGATTGATGCTTTTATATGTGCCTGATAGTAGACTTCACTTAGAAATCTTTTCTCATCCTGTCCATAGTATTTTAAAGAAATAGATTGTACCTATTTAGTTTAGATTAAATCAGCCATTTTTCAAGGAGGAGGAGTTTTTTAAAAGCATGTGGCTGATTGAGACTAAAAATATTTGATTAAAATGAAGCTTGGCTCAGTTAAATTTCTTCCAACAATGGACTTATTAATAGGGTGTTAGTTTATCACCTTCACTGCTAATTTTTGAGAATTGAAATTTAACCCTTCTGAATTTCAAAGCTTTAAGGTGTAAAGACCTGAAAAAATAAATGGGGAGGAGGGAAGGGAAGAGAGACCATAAAGAGAATTTAATTTCCCAAGGTATTGATGTTTTAAAATATAATATTAGTGTGTTTTTGATAAGTTTTGATGAACCCTTGTAGCGCTCCTAATTAGCAGAATGTTCACATTCCAGTCACACCTTTAAATTTGGGAATAACCACATACTATCAGAATGGGGGGAAAAAAAAAGGTACTTTGGTATTCCCAGATGAATTTTGTCCTGGACAATAAGCCATCACAGTATTAATTTGTGGTTGCTTTCTTTCATCTTTAAGCCAGTTTGTATATTAGAGTTTTTAGCATTTTATTGTTTATTTAACATGAAAAATATTTTTCAAGTAAGCCAAGTTTTGACCTTTTATATCTCATACTGATTAAAGTAGTGTCTTACAATTCACAACAAGATCTTAAAACATATATTCCTAAAAGGATTGTTAATAAAGAATTAATGAACTTTTATGAAAAGAAATTTAGATCATCTAATCTTAACTTCTTCCCTTATATCATAGATGAGAAAACTAAGCCTCAGGTTTCCTGACTCTAGGGTAGAGTTGTTAGAATTATTGATTGCGTTTATTTTTTTTAATGGGAGTAGCAATAATATCTCAATTTCTTTAATTTCTTTTCCTCTCAAAATAAAGCATTATCTAGAGAGAGAGCTGAAGTAGGTGAATACATCCTCATACAGTATTATTGTTGAAGTGTATAATGATCTCCTGGTTCTATTTCACTTAGCATTAGTTCATTTCCAAGCCTCTGTGTATTCATCCTGCTGGTCATTTCTTACAGAACAATAATATTCCATAACATTCATTCATATACCACAATTTACCCAACCATTCTCCCACTGATGGGCATCCATTCAGTTTCCAGTTTCTGGCCATTACAAAGAAGGCTGCCACAAACATTTTTGCACATGTGGGGTCCCTTTCCCTCCTTTAAGATCTCTTTGGGATATAAGCCCAGTAGAAACAATGCTGGGTCAAAGGGTATGCACAGTTGTCATTATCTTTTCCTGTCATCTTAGCTAATCTGACAGGTGTGTAATGGTATCTCTAGAGTTGTCTTAATTTGCATATCTCTGATCAATAATGATCCTATGTTCTTCTAATTTATTTGTAATCTCATTCTTTATGCCTAGATCATGAACCCATTTTGAACTTTTCTTGGTGTATGGTGTTAAGTGTGGGTCAAGATCTACTTTCTGCCATACTAATTTCCAGTTTTCCCAAGTTTTTGTCAAATAATGAGTTCTTATCCCAAAAGTTGGGGTCTTTGGATTTGTCACATACTAGATTATTAAAGTTATTGACTGTGTGGAGTAAGACATGGTAACGAATTTACAGATTAAGCACATATTGATCAGAGACTGCTAGGTAACGTAAAATCAGGCCTAGAGGCCCCAGTCACGTGAAGCCTAGGCTGCATTCCTTTGCCCAAATAGGGATTAACCTATACATGGCCAAAGAAGCTATAAATCACATTGCCAGCTGCATTCCACTGACCAAATATGACCAATCACAACCTATGGGGGGTGGGATTTTAGAGGTTCTTTGTCTGAAATATATAAAAGTCGTGAGTATCTTCAAGGGAGTGGCTCTCTCCTGCTGTGAATCTGCCTCACAGACCAGGATGGGGTCTGCTTCTAGAGATTCTAATAAATAATTCTGCTTTTCTATGAGTGATTTCTGAGTAGTCATTTTTGGACGGGATTTTCTATCCCTTACATTGACGATTTTGTCCTGTCAACTTAACCTATTCCGCAGATCAACTAGTCTATTTCTTAGCCAATACCAAATGGTTTTGGTGATTGTTGTTTTATAATATAGTTTTAGATCAGTTACAGCTAGGTCACTTTCATTTGATTTTTTTTTTTTTTCATTAGTTCCATTGAAATTATTGATCTTTTGTTATTTTTTCTTGGTCATTAAAGTAGTTTCTTGGGAGTCTGATTGGTATAGCACTAAATAAAAAGATTTGCTTGGGTAGTATTGTAATCTTTATTATATTTGCTCGACCTGAGAACACTTAATATTTTTCCAATTGTTTAGATCTGACTTTATTTGTACGGAAAGTGTTTTGTAGTTTTGCTTATATAGTTCCTGACTTCCCTTGGCAGACAGATGGAATCCTCTTTTCTTAAACTCAAAATGCTTCTTAATATGAAAGATTTATTCAAGTTTTTTTCTGAATTGGTTTATTTTCTTTATTTTTCTTTGTTAATTTCCCAAAAACTATCCCAGATTGATGTTAGAGTTCTCAAATCTACACATAAAAGTTCCTGTAGCATTTATCTACTTGTTTCCTGTTCATGAATAAGTGGCCTTCTATACCCTCCTCTTTGTGCTGAAAACTATCTACCCTGAATTCCAGGTTTTCCCTTGTGTGGTTGTCTTATTTAAAAGTTCCTCTTTATTCTCATCTTTCTTCCATATCCAAATGATAAAAAAATTTTTTTGCCACACGTTTAGGCTTTTCTTTCATGTTTTGTTATCTTTTGAAGCTATTTAAGATGCTCATAGGCAATAGATTTGAAGAGATGTAGATTCATTTTAAAGTAGCATACTGTTTTTTTGTTTTTTAGTTCAAAGAATAAATGGAAAGACTGAGTGTTTTCCTGGGAGTAAGGGATGAAATGAATTCTCTATCATTTAGGGGTAGGTAGAGGAGACAAGGAAAACAACCTTGCATATTACTTAAAAAGCTATTATTTTCCAAATTATTGGAGAAGACAATGTTTCTTGATATTTTAAGGTGAAATTCTCTCCTCTGCTTGATCTGTTCACTTCCCTCTTATCCAGGACTCCTGTTGATTCCCAGGTTTTCCCTTCTATCACTTAAGTTTGCTGAACCACACAGGAAAAAACTCCTTGCACATTTTGAAGAATAATTGAAAATTTTACCTAGTAGGACTTGTTTTCTTCAAGATTATTTTTAAAGGCTTTGTTATCCAGGAGACTTTATTCCAGTCATTCTACAACTTTCCAAATGTTACCACATGAACAGTATATTGAAAAACAATCAAAGCAATACAAACTGTGTTTGTTCCTAATTAAAAGGTTGAAAGTTAATTCAGTGGAAATTTCATTCCTCTGATGGTTTGCCAAATTTGAGGACTCTCTGGGGAGAGGTTGATTTTAACTTCTGTCACTTTTTGCTTTAAAAAACCCCTGCCCTCAAATATTTGAATTTTTCTCATCCTTCTTTGAAAAGCCTGTTCACAAAGTGTTTTTTATGTATTTTAAAGCATTCCTCAACTGATCGCATAATCATATCCTTGCTGTTGGTCTAATCAACCTCAGACTCTTTTCCAAAGATGAATCTCCTGAGGAATGTTCCATTCAAGTTATTAGACAGTGCCTGCTGGCTTGGGAAGTGTGAGCCCTTGTTTAATTTGTTGTAAAGGTTGCCTGAGGCCTTTATTATCTTAGAAGTGTCTCATTCTATATGAAAGCCTAATGCTATGACTTGTTGGTGAGTATTAAAGGATTAAAGAGTTATCTTGGAGACTTCTTGTGCATGTATGAATCAGAGGACAAAAAGGCATCTCTTTATAGATGCATCTCTTTCAAGGAAAGAAAGGAAAGAAAACAAAGTGTTTCTTCTTTAAAAAAAAAAATGAAAACATTTGAAATAAAGTAGGAATTTGCGATCCAAAGAAATAAATTGTATAAAATGTCTTTAGAATTCAGAGTAGATAGAAGTTACTCTTAATAGGTAGCAATAGGTTGATTTGATAGGGCATAGACTGGTTTTTGGAAACATAGAAGGTAGAAATTGCAAGATAAGAGTTAAAAGAGATATACTTCAGTGTTATTTAAGACTTGTGAGGATAGTGGTTATAATTTTCTTGGAGATCAGCCTTATCACTCCTTTTTCTTTCATAGTAGTTGAGATGGTTATTTTCCCTCAATGATCTAGAAATTACTTCATTTATATAAAATTTTAACATGGATAATTTTTGACTTGTTACAGAGAATTGTGTATGATTTTAGTATTGATCTAAGACATTGACTCATGGAACCCCAACTTTGCTGCCATCAGTTTATAGAGTTATCTATTTGCTAAATCTTTCAGTTTCCAGGTGGATAGTTGACACCAGCACAGATGCTGTTTTTTGTTTGTTTGTTTGTTTGTTTGTTTGTTTAACAAAATTAAAGAAGACATTTAAATAGTCTTTAAACTTAGATCCTCTTGGGGTGAGGGTAGAATATTGTTTTGCGAATGAAAACTCTTGACCATGTGTTGGCATTCTTCATTTCTTTTTAACGGAACCCAGACTTTATTTCTTTTATTCAGGGTCCTGTTTCTAGCTGTGCCTTAGCAGCCATTCCTTCGGAACTCTGATTATAATGAAACAAGTTTAAGCCCTGACCCCTTGCTGTTTGTAGCACATCCTGTAGCAGTCATCAGGAACTGCAAGAGGAAATCCTAGTTCTTGGCATTGGAAGGACTTAAAGGATTAAGGCACAACTGGGGGGGGAGTGGGGGAGGAGTGGTGATAGGCATTGCCTTGTTATACTGATTCTTCTGTTTGCCTTTTAGGAGGTATTTAGTATTTAAAAACTATTCCATTGCACATTTGAAGAAATTTTTTTTTGGCAAAATGTTTTTCTAAGCTAAAGACAGTTTTTTGCTCACCTGGAGAGATAGGTCATCAAGAGAGTCCTATTCTATTGGCCATCCTTGGGAGTTGGGAGGGTGGGGTGGAGCAAGAAATGTTGTGTTTAATATATAGCAGTTTGACTGTGACCCATGTAGAACACTTTGATATGTCTCCAGTATGGCAAAAGAGTCTTTCCCAAGCAGATGCTAAACATAGCTCATACTCACTTTGGTTCAAAGTGATAAAGCTACTGAAGCCCAACTCCCTGGAACTCCATTATAAACATTTCTTTGGTTTGCTGAAACATAAAAATTCTTTAACTTATCACATAGTAGATATATATTTTTGTTTTTTGGGACTCCTAAGACAGTAGCAAGAAAGACTGTGTCCCTTTCCCCATATTTCCTGCTCCTCTCTCCTACTTAAATGATGTTTAGTAGTTTAAATATATGTTTAATGATTTACTATGTTTCTAGTAAGCATTGAGATACAAAATCAAAAGAAAACGATGATCTTAAGGATCATGGTTTTTTTTTTTTGGTATATAGTTACTATGCATGTTTTTGTCCCTTTCCTATTCCTAGGTAGACTTTGAGCTGCCTGTGAGGTGCTACCTTCCTTCAACATATATGCTATCTACAGCTAGGTACTTGTGACAAATATATTATTTATTGATCTGAAGAAAATGTATTATTTATTGATTCACCCTGTGGTAGAAGCTTAAAATGGTAACTTCTCTCCTCCCCAGGCCACTTAAAAAAAAATTGGTCATTAATAAATTATCAAAAGGAGAGTTGTCCTTTCTTTAAAACTTAGATTACTTATTTCAAGAATTAATCTAAGTTGTTCAGTTCATATACTAAGGTGTGTTATAAATGGGAAACATTGCTAAATACTAAAAATTCAAAAATTGTTTTGTTTTGTTGCTTTATTGGTTTCCCTAAATTAAATTTGTATTATAAAAAAGAAACAAACATTTGTTTGCTAGGAAATTTATTTTAGACTATTGTATTCAGATAGAGCATGACAAAAACATAATGATTAATGGAAATAACACTAAATCATTCTGCCACTACTTATAAAATAGGGAATTCTTTGCATTCTTCTCCCTCTCTCCCTCCATGAATTAGATTTTACTTTTATCATATAGTCACTACAAATTATTTGGTTGCTAATTATTTATTCCTGCTCCTCATGGCAACAGGGATATATAGCCTGCCTGTCAAAGCAAATTTTTGTTCTGCCATATCTTCAGTTATTCTTGATTTTGCATAATATTATACGCAAATAGTCCTCAAGTATTTTGTACTTTATAAAGAATAGAAGGTACTTAAAATTTTTTTCCCCCAATGTTTATGCTATTTGGAGGCTTTAAAAAGTCATCATAAAAATTCTAACCATTAATACAGGATAACATAATACTTCCTTTTTTATGTCCCTTATTCAGTTTACATAAATGAAGAAGCAAAGTATAACCAGTACCAGAGATTTTCCTATTAATGATCCTATTACCCTTGATTATTGAGATTTTACTCTTTTTCATTTTGAATTGTATTCTATGACTTTCAACTACTAACTCACTTCTTTTATGGGATTTCCTTTGCTTCTGCAGAATTTCATTTTTTAAAAATGCCACTTTGTTGACATTTAGAACATCTGTTAGGTACCTACTATGTACAAAGTAAATTATTTATCAGAATCAAGGAGAGAGATTAAATTTAAGCAATGTCCTTGCCCTATTAGAATTGATAGTCTAGTAGGGAAATATAGCACACATATAATTAGGATACAAAATTATACATAAGTGATTTAGAGCAGTGTACACCAAAGTGTGTGAGATTCGGGAAGTAGAATCATTTGCTGTAGTATATAAGGGAAGACTTCATGGAGGACATGACCTTGACATGGATCTTTAATGCACATAGATAGGAAGCATATATAAAAATACAGAGGCAAGAAAGATACTCTGGGCTGCAAAGGTAAGTGTCTTTTGGTTGGAATATAGGATAGTCAAAAGAGTGCTATGAAAAGGCTAAGGAAGAGTAATATTGAATTATAGAAGCCCTTGAATGCCATGCAAAGGAATTTAAACTTTATGTAGCAATAAGGAATGATTTAGTAGTGAAAAAACTTTTTAATGTAAGAAGTGAATTAGATGGAGAGTCTCAAAGAGAATTCAAAAATTTTTAACATGTAAACTTAAGTGAATAATAATATTACCTATTGAAATAATTCTCAGGAAAAAAGAGAAAACCACAACAGGTTTAAGGGTCAAGATGATAAACTAATATCTATATCTTCTGCTTTCCTTGTATATCTTTTTAATACTCATGTAGCTTTTTTATGTATTTGTTTGTTATCTATCAATTTTCTCTTTTAAGACTAACTACCTCAAAGACAAGGACAATGATATGTACCTTACTTGATTTTAGTCTAATATAATTTGTTTAGATGTTAATTTTTTAATATAGTTCTTTTAATATCAAAATTAATTTAGGGGAAAAACTTTAATTAAAATTAATGAATTTTATCTACAAAATAAACTTTTTGCTAGGGAGAGGTGTAGGAGAGGTCCTCTATGTCTCTTCCTTTTCTTTTCCTTCTTTTCCTCTTCACTCCCAATTTTATAATAAGTCATATGCCTGTTATATGTAAAGAAATAGAAAAAAAGTAGAAAAGAGAGATGGTTTAAATAACAAAAGGAAGTGTCAGTGAATGGGGAGTGAAAAGGGGACTCAGTTTTATGTGGTTAATAATTGCACTTTTTCAACCTCAAAATAATAGCTTACACTGAAATAATCCTTTGTTCACAAACTACTTTCCTTACAACAGCCCTGTGATATAAGTACTAAAGGTGAGGTTATTTTTTTAAAATGACCAAAATAATATTTAAAATAGTAGTAGACACTCAGATAACATGTTGAAAGAGTGGATACTTATGACTACTCTTTTACTGCCATTAGGAAACTATTTCTAAACTTCTCAATGATTGAAGAAAGAAAAGTCATTATAATTCATGCTAACTTTTAATACATCTGAGCAATTAAATTTTGACTGTGTAGTCATTTGTTAATCTCCACTCTTACATGACCAGTCCAGCGTACTTGATTATGACTTGGTTTTACTTTAGTCAAAAGAATGAGGACAATCCATTCTGTTTTATACCCACCAGGTCATTTTACTAATGAATGATAGGAATCATTTTTTGTGGTTGATTTCAGAGAATTAAGATACATGTTAGGGTTGAATTAATGTGTACACTTATATCTTAGATACTTCAGTTCATCCTTCGGGTCTGAATTCTGGCAATAAATTGAAAGACTTTGGCAACACTTGCATGTACATGGAATTTTCCTTTAATGAGTTGCATGATTAGAGTTAAGTTAACCCCAGTGACTTTGGGCTGTTCATAGTCTCCACTAAGGAAACAGTAGAACAAATGGGAGCTAATAAAAGTAAGAGTAATTGGGAAATTTTATTTGTAACCCTTATATAATTATCATAGAAAATTTGCACAAAGGAACCAAAAATACTGTCATAGGCATGTATTTCATGCTCCTGTTTAAATTTTAGGGTTTCTTTACCATTTTGGAATTCCAAAGATATTCTGACAGAACAGATTTACCTTTCATTAAAAGTGTCTTGTCAAATGTGTCAAATATATACACAGCTCAAGACCAATAAGTTTAGTTTTCTGTATGCAAAGGAACAATATTTATATGGTATCACTTCATTTACCTTATTAAATCTAAAAAGTATAACTACTATAGTGGTTTTTATTTTTAAGGATATTAACTTAAAATGAAATAATTAAGCAGTTTTATACCAAGTAACATCAAGTAACTGAGTCCACACTCACAACACGGATTTTTTTTAATATGCTTTCAAGTTTAGGGATACAAAAAAGAAGATAAACCAATAACTATTGCACTTGAATTGCTAAGAATTTTTAACAAAATCCCACTAACAATGTAGAAGGAGAATCATGTTGTCAGCTGGAGAATTCTATATAAAATAGGACGTCAATGATGCCTAAACTTACGCCATAAATTATAACATGCCTTGCATGCCATATTCTTAGCTGTTACCATGAGGAATGTTCTTACTATTTCCTCCTTTTCAGATTGTCCAGTCTGTAATACATTCTCTGAATACTCAGCAGTTATTTACATCATAGTAGATGATACAATCATATTGACAAAGAGAAATTTATTTCTATTGATATATTTTACTTGTTACATCTTCTTCATTTTTAAATATGGCCTTTCCCCCTCCCAGGAAACCATCTTTTGTAACAAAGAATTAAAAAAAAGAAAAAATTGACTTCTTATTCATCCAATAAATATATTAACTGACAATATTTTTATACACAGTATTCCATATTCAGAGTCCCCCCTATCTCTATAAAGAAGGGGAGGAGGTACATTTTTTCTACTTCAGACATGTCCTACCTGTGTAAATTTGAACAAGTCACTTAACCTCCATCTTTTTCAGTGTCCTAATCTGTAAAGTGGAGATAGCCTCCCAGAGTTTTGATGAAGATAAAATAAGACATCATTTGTAAAGATTTTGCATACATTACAACACCGTATAAATGCTGACTATTATTATTTATTCTTTTGATCCAAGATTCATAATCATAATTACATGGCATTTAATTTTTGCTTTTCTTTCCACTTATATTATTGTCATTGTGTAAATTATTTCTCTCTTTCTGCTTATTTTACTTTGCATCAGTTTGCAAGTCTTTCCATGGAAGACCAAGTATACCAATTCACTTGGTAAAAGTTGTGAATTTCTTCATTTGTTCAGCCTTTCTGGAAAGCAATTTGTAACTATACCCCAAAGGTCACTAAGCTATATACCTTTCAATCCAGCAATATTTCTACACTGAGCCTGTACCCCAAAGAGATTAAAAATTGAAAAGACTCATGCACAAAAATTTTTATAGAAACTTCTTTGTTGTGGTTTTCCAAAGAACTGGAAGCTGAGAGGGTGCCCATCAATTTGAATGGCTGATTTGTATACCAGAATATTTCATTTTCAGAAGTTCAGAATAATTTCATATTTAGAAAAATTATGGTATATGAATATAATTGGATATTATTGTGTCAGAAGACATAATAAAAAGGATATCATTAGGGAAACCCAAAAAGATTCTTATAAATTGATGCAGAGTGAAGTGAGTATAATAAAGAGAAATATTAATACTAGAACAACAGTACTGTCAAGAAATACACCTTTTAAAGATTCGAGAAATTTAATAAAATTACCAAACATGATTCTAGAAGACTGCTAATAAAACTTGCTACCTACCTCCTGAAAGAGAATTTGTGAACTCAAAGTTCATAATGAAAAATTATATTTGGAAAAATAAAATTGTGTGGATACTTTATGATATCTATTTGTTTAAAAATGTTGTTGGTTTTGGTTTTTCACTTTCAAATCAGAGAGAAAGGGGAAGTAGTAGTACTATTTTTTCTTGGTGAGAGGGGGAGCAAGGGTATTGGGGTAAATCACTTACCCAGGGTTACACAATTAGTAAGTGTCATATGTTTGAAACTGGACTTGGGTCCTCCTAAGTCTAGGACTGCCATGGGACCACTGATACAGACAAACAGACAGAGAGACACAAGAGACAGAGAATGAAAAGAGGATCATTTGAGTGATTTTTAAACTTGCTTTGATGGATTTTTAGATTTTAAAAAATCCATCAAAGCAAGTACAAGGAAGTTCAAAACAAGCAGAACAACTTAGAAAGAAATATTAAATATATTCTGTGCTTAAAAAAATTCAACTATAAGTGAAATTCATGTGCAATTCTTATATCTCTTCTATTTTGAATATGAACATATTCATGTTATTAGATGTTTAAGTTATGAAACTTAAGATTTAAAAAAAATTTTCCCACGCTTTTCAGAATTTTTTTATTTGCTGGAATGTTCCTGTAGTATAATATTTCATTTCATTTGTGTACCACAACTTATTTAGGCATTCCTAAATCAATAGTCATATACTTAATTTCTTATATTTTGCTAATGCAAAAAGTGCTGTCATTACACACACACACACACACACACACACACACACACACACACACACACACACACACACGTGTGGTCTCTCTCTCTTGCTTGCTTTCTCTCTCTTCCCCCCCCCCCTCTTCTTTTCCTTCCTTCTTCCCCTTTCCCTCCCTCTCTCCTTAGTTTTATTTGTTAATTTTGTTAATTTACTCACCCTTTTCCCAGATATTTACCTATCCCCAACCCTCTGAACCCTATGGCATTTTTCTGCCTTTGATCTTCTTGAATTATGTACTTAAGAAAGAGATTTCTAGTTAAATAGGTTTGAACATTTTTGTCTTTTTTTTTTTAAGAATAAGTCCAAATTGTTTATCAGAATATTAGAATACAACCTACTGTGTTATCCATATAGAAACTATCCATGGCATATTTTTAATCTTAATAAGCTTGTTCTTTGGTCAATTCTGCTCTTAACCCATCTTGTATATCAATATAATCAAAAAAGACTTTTTAAGTCATACTGAAGTCAAAAATAATGAGAAGGGCTTAACATAAAATACCTTCCAAATAATCAGCAGACATTTTTAGAATGTTAATTTTTACCAGGTGATTTTCATGTGTTATCTCAATATTCATAACCCTGTAAGGTAGATTATATGTACATTATTATTCACATCTTATATCTCAGTAGTTCATAACCTTCCCCCCCCCATGTGTGTCCTTTTATTCAAATAGAAACTTATCTAAAATATCAGAATATTTTTTTTTAAATTCATAATTGAAGGAAATGTAAAATTTCATTTAGAAGTTAGTAGAAATAAAGGCAGATTTTTTTTTTTTTAATTTCATCTAGGTTTGTGAACCTCTTGTCTATCCATGAAAGGTTGATGACCTCTTAATTAAGAACTCATGGTATAGATGAAGACATTTAAGTTTCAGAAAGACTTAGTGTTTTGCCTGTGGTCATCAGCTATTAAGTATTAGAAGTAAGTTTTAGATCCACTCTCTGTTGGCCCTCAAGTCTCTTGCCCTTTCCAGAATGATCTGGTAATCATTTTTGAATCAGGTAATCTAGCCTCCCTTTTTGCTTACTATTTGCACAGATAATGAAAAACTCCTATTCTTACATTATATTTTATTGGCTATTCTGATGTTTTGTCATAGTATGCAATTGATCCCAAGTTGTTCAGTGCTTTCCCAAAGTAATGTCAATTCCCAAGTTGGAAGGGTTTTGAATATGGGGCAATGATAGATAATATATCTATCTTCCAAAGGCCAGTCTCAGTTTAGAGATCTTCACGAGAACCCTAGTTGCACTGTGCTGAGTTTTTCCGCCACAACTCTCAAAGAACATTTTCTAGACACATTGTAAGCATAATAGGGTTACAGTAGTACATAATAGAGTTTCATTAGTAGAGGCTGCATAGAGATGAAATTGTAGATTCTTCTAACAGAAGCATTTTGGCAGACAGAACTCTGTCAATTTGATAGATGCTTTCTTAAGATGATATTTACTTTCTTTGATATTTTATTTAACTTCTTCCAAAGGCCTATTAAGTTGACTATTTTTAATTATAGTAGGCTAACATTCATTAAGAAGGAAATAGGTTTTGTTGGATTGAAAGGTATAGTTAATATTTGGATTCTACTCATCTGTAAACTGACAGTACAGAAGATTTTTACAGTGTGCTACTCTTTGCTGTTAATTTCACATTGTAATCATAAGATGGTACATCACAATCAAAGCCAATTAATTTTAGAAAAAGTAAATCAATGGAACATATTAGATAAGAAAATAGTAGAAATAATGTGACCTCAAAGCTAAATAGTCAGTCAACCCCAAAACATAAATTAATGAAGAAATAAAATTCCTAGGGATGGGATAAAAACTTCAAAAAAAAAATCAGAAAGCAATCAAGTACAATTTAGAATAAGCCATATGATTTCTTAGAAATGTTTTTTATTCCAAATTTAACTATCCCAAAAATCCTCTGGCATTTCCGTCAACATAGCAGAATACACAAAAAAAGAAGATACATGAAACCACTGATCTCTTTCATAATTATTTTTTAAGTATATAATAAATTTTATGTGTTTCTTTTCTCTGCTTCCTTTTGAAGTTCCTTCTCTTTTCTTATATACATTTAAAAGAAAATTACCATGTTCAGTTGGGTGGAAGGGGTTCAACATTAACCTTTGCCAACATTCCTTCCCTTATTAAGAACTGAAAGAAAAAAGAAATACTGGCAATAAATAAATTCAAGTAAAATAAATCCATGTGGTAGTGTTACTGAAAAACAAAAACAAACATTATTTATTTCCTTCTGTCCCTGTGTCCATCAATTCTCTGTGATTAACATGCTTCATCATAGATGCCCTGGAGACATAGTTGATCATTGCAATTATCAGAACTACATTGTCCAAAGTTGTTAGTTTTTCTTTCTTTTTCCATCCCCTTTTAATCTTCCCTTGAATACCAGAGATTTGTTTTGCTTGGGATTATTCTCTATATTGTATTTTCTCTTAAAGCTCTTTCCCATTATCACTGATCATTTCCCTGCTGATTTTCATCTACTCCTATACCAAATTGAATCTATTTTCAACTCTTTGTTCATTTCAGATAACAGTTCAGTTCATCTGATTACCTTTTGTCCTAAGCCTTCCTCTGTGTTTGTAGACTCTTTATCTCAGCCATTCCAGTTATGAGAAACTATATCACTTCTTTCTATTGCTCAAATAAATTTACCTTTCCAGGTTTTTCTAAACTGTTTTTTTTCCAGTGAAATTTCTACTCAGAATTTATCAGAAATGCTTTATTCCACTAAAAGTCCTTTTCTTCCTGAAAATATAATTTTATACTTAATTTTGCAGGGTAATTCTTGTTTAAACACCTATCTTTTTGTCTTTTGAAATATCAAAAATTTTGTATATCAAGATCTCTCATTTTCACTAAAAACTGCCAGGTCTTGTAAAGTTATAGCAACACTTCATTTGGTGCCAAAGTGACAACAAAGTAGAACCCCATCGATTGGCAAATGATGAAAGAAATTATGATACATGAATATTATGGGGTGTTGCTTTGCTGTAAAAAAAAAGTAATGAACATGATGTATACTGAGAAGCATGGAAAGATTTATTTTTACTGTTGCAAAAAAATAGAATCAAGAAAATATGCAATAGGTATAAAATTAAATGGAAACAATGAAATAATGAATTCTGTGAAATTATGAAACCAAATTTTGTCCCAAAGAAAAGAAGTCAACAGTTACTTCTCTTCTGGTGTGGAATGCTGAATATAATGTCAGACTTCATGGTATTATTATTTGATTCCAGTACTCTTTTTTTCTTCCTCCTTTAAAATTGTTTATTAAAACTGAAGGTTCAAGGACAGCTAAGTGGAGCAGTAAATGGAGCACCAGCCCTGAAGTCAGGAGGACCCAAGTTCAAATCTGGTCTCAGACACTTTACACTTCCTAACAGTGTTGACTCTGGGCAAGTCACTTACCCCAGTTGCCTCAGAGATTTAAAAAAAGACAAACACTTGAAGGCTCCCTGTGAGTTGATGAAGTGATAGAAGGAGAAATGTAGGTGATGTAAAAACAAAAGAATCAATAAAAAAATCTATTTTAAAGGATAAAACTCAGGCCACTTGATCAGGACAATAAGAAATGTCAGTTGCCAATTGATCACTGACAAGTAGAGATGAAAATTTTTCATGCATCTTATCAATTTATTATATAGAGTTGTAGAATTTAACCCACAGGGGTCTTAATGGTTATTTAATCCTACTCCCACATTTTACATATAAATCTGAAACTAAAAGAGGTTAAATGATGTGTTAATAAGAAGCAGTAGTAGGAGTTCAACCCAGTTCCTCCAAATCTAAATCTAAATGCCCTTTCAATTAAACAATTCCATTTTTCTTTGCATTAATTTATTGTGGAATAATGATGCTTTTCAATATATTTCAAAGCAGATGCTCTAGGTAAATGTTATGTTGGCTAACTTTGAACTTTATAACATTTTTCAGATGTGATGGCAAAAAGAACTATAATTTTCTTTCCCTTTCATTACATCAGGCTTTACCTATACAATTTCATTTAAAGGGAAAGATTAAAACATAGGACTAGACATTGTGGTTATGTAATTAATTATCTAGAAAGGTAAATCTGGCGACAGGCTTTTTCTTGTCTTAGTTTGTCACTTGGATAATTAGAGAAATTACTTTTCTTTTTTCAGTTGACCTGGATAAAAATATTTTGAGTTTTCCATTCAACAAAAATATTTTGGTATAAGTACTTTGGTAAATATTGTGTGTATGTGTACATACATGTGTTCAATGCTGTTGAATAAAAATAATTAAGAATGCATATTGCTGAACTACACAAGGGTTAACAGAACAACAAGCTCAGTAGAGTATAGCTTGATAAATAAGGAAAGTGTTTGGTAAAAAGTGTTAAATAATAAAAGATACACACATACTTCAACAGATTTAGAATCTCACTCATATGGGGACTTCTAACAGTAATGTATATTGAAACACATTCATGCCCTATTTGTGTGATTCTTGTCTGTATCTTGTAAGTTGTTCATAATTGTATTCACTCTGATTGTTCAACATCTTTTTTTGTCAACTTCAGTATGTGGTATGGATAATACATGTTGTCCATCAGTTATCTTAATGGCTCACCCACCTTCCTTTTAAGTCATCCATCTCTCTAATAATATTCTTTATGAAACTTTATTGTAACTCTTTATTGGTGATAAATTGCAACTTGTGCCCACCCATTACGGGTGCCTCTGTATCTCTTCCTTTGAATGACTTGTAACTTTAGACTTTTAGACTGCTATTTCATGACAACCATGTAGCAAAACCAAGTGAATATTGTGATGGGGGATAGGAGGAAGTCAGAGAAGATGGCCTTTTGTTTCCTGGAGAAACTTGAAGGCATAAAAAGTACGCAAATTCTTTCAGTCCAATAGACTGCCCTTTTTCTACTCAAGCCTTGGAGAAGGGAAAACAGTCAGATCTGATAATGGTAATGGACCTATCAGTTGGCTGCCCTATTATTTCATGCACCCACGTCAAACTATAACTCTCTTCCCTGACCATCATTACCCTCTATGGATTTGTCTCCTGCATTATAACAAAAGGTCCTCAAAGGTGCAGGCAGGAACTATCTATTATATATTTGTATCCTTAGCACTCAGGAAAGCATAAATACTTGCTACTCACTCTTTATATCTTCCAGATATTTATAGAGATAATTTCACTGATCCAGAAAGGTATCTATGTCTTAAGTAGGATGAAAACTTTTTTTTGGTCTAGATTCTAGGCCTTGTTACTGTCATCATTTTGATAAGATAAACACACCAGTAGTCTGGTCAGAGCACCAAGCCATTAGGAAGATGGTGATATATGTGCAAAAATATTTGTGGTAGCCCTTTTTGTAGTGGCAAGGAATTGGAAACCGAGTGGATGCTCAATCATTTTGAAAATGGCTGAATAATTAATGGTATATGAATATAATGGCGTATTATTGTTCTATAAGAAACTGTCAGCAGGATGATTTCAGAAAAGCCTGGAGAGACTTACATGAACTGATAGTAAGTGAAGTGGGTAGAACCAAAAGAACATTGTACACAGCAATAACAAGATTATGTGATAATCAATTGATGGATTTGACGCTTCAGCAGTGAGGTAATTCAGGCCAATTCCAATAGACTTGTGATTATATGCATCTAGAGGAAGGAATATGGAAGCTGAATGCAGAGTACAACACAGTATTTTCACCTTTTTTTGTTGTTGTTTGCTAGCTTTTTTTATTTCCTTTTCTTTTTTATCTTCTTTTTGATCTGATTTTTCTTGTGCAACATGATAAATGTGGAAATATGTATAAAAGAATTGCAAGTTGTTTTACTATATTGGATTTTTTCTTTTTTAGAGGAAGGGGTGGGGGACAAGGGAGGGAGAAAAATGTGGAACACAAGGTTTTGCAAAGGTGAATATTGAAAACTATCTTTGCATGTATTTTGAAAATAAAAAGCTATTATTAGAAAAAAAAGGAAGATTGTGATAAAACTGAATTTTACATGCACAACAGTGATAGCATCTTCTTGGCTCTATTCCTTAGAGCATTGCTTTAACACTTACTCTTTGAGGAAAAAATATTCTTTATGAAACACCTATAGCTTAAATGAGAAAAATTGTTTTTAAAAACCACTCATTTCTCCCATTTAAGCAACACAAACTACATATAGGATGGCCCCAAAGTCTTAGTGAAGCTTAACCTTGTGCTGTATATTCTAAGAAAAGTATAAGTGAGAAATGTCAAAAATGTTAATGTCAGTTTGTTAAAAAATATAAGATTAATAAACACCTCAGCTACTAGTGCCTTTCAATGGTCTCAGGATTTGGGGTTTGATCAGATTTGGTTCCTTCTTTTATACTCACTCTCATAGGTAAGTAAAGCTTAGATAAATACTTTGTAAAGAGCCCTGAGGAAGCAGGAAGTTGGGCCAGTCTGCTTCAAAGTTTTATTTAAAATATTGTTTCTAGTTCAAACGAAAGGTGGTTATTTTGTGTTGGAATGATAACAAAACTTACTCCTTTGTAGTTCTTTTTCTTCTGTTGACAGTGAGCCATCTGGTTGTGATAAATCATGTGCCTTTCTGGTTTGCTGCTTTTTTAGAAGAGATAGTGATTGATGGATGGCTTTGCTTTTTTGTGTACTGTATGCCTTATTCTTTGTTTTTATCCTTATATGCCTACCTGCTTTTCTCAGTGGGATAAAGCCTCCTTTGTTTCTTCTTGGTTCACTCTGGGTTACTCTACTGCATACATATAAAATTCTAAGGCTGCTTATGCTAGAGAGATGGCACTCATCTTAACCCACGTCACTTGATAAGGGATCAAATAGTTAATATACTCTAAAATATTGATTCAAAACACTCTTACAAAGGTAGTTGTTTGATTCCACAAAAACTGTAACAAAATCATTTTTACTGTATATAGTTATCAGATGCTTCTAGAGAAACAAATGATTTATAACAGATCTTTGGGTTAGATCTAACCCAAAGCTGTAGTGACATGATTTGAAATATAGTTGATTGAATGTCTCTAATCAGTTTGTAAAACAAAGGAAGAATTTGTTAATTGATGTATTGTGGTATCTGATTTATCATTTTTGTGTTTCATTTCCTATTCTCCTTTCTTCCGGCATCTCAGATCCAGTCATCTTTGGAATTGAAGTATATAAACTGCGCATCATCTTAATTCCATTTAATTAGAATGCCTGTGGGATAGGACGTGATGGTACCACGATTAATATATTTTTCTAAGTTTGAATAGGAAATCCCTTGTTATTTTTTAATACTTGCTCAATATTAATATGCCTTCATAGACTTAGAATACCAGAATAAGTTCTTTTTTTCTTCAGAATTTTGATGTAATGTAAAATTATAATGAAGATAAATTTTTGCATTAATAGATACATATGTACACACATATATAGATATATGTATATACCTATATTGATATCTATGTACATATATGGTTAGGTGATATAAGAGATTAAGATTTCTTAATTTCAGTATGTGCATCAAAAATCACTGACAATATACTAACATTTTCTCATATCTTTTCAAATATTCAAAAATGTTTCTATTCTAATAATGGAAAATAGAGAAAAATATGACCATCCTTGGATAATTGATTTCTGACTAACTGAAATGTTAGTATACAAGTTAACATGTATTATTTTCATTATTGTAAGGGTGGTACTTTCCACCTCAGTTAAGATAATCACTGAAGGCCCAGACACCTTAATTAAATCCAGTCAGGTAACAGAGTAAACTAGATATTAAGGAATTTTCCCAGCTTCATTGTAACATGTAAGTAAGCCTTCATTCAATTTGAAAAAATCTTTGAAAGGATTGCAGGATTTCAGCAAGGGAGTGCAAGGGAGGTGACCTCACATAGGGAATATCTAATTATTAGTTTAGAACGTCCAAATTATACCTCTTGGGCTATATATAAAAATAGTGTCTCCTCTGCCAATGCCACCGTCCTGGTCCAGCTCATCACCTTATACCTGAACTATTGCATTCTCCTTCTGGTTGATCTCTTTGGCGCAGGGCTCCTTCCACTCCGTTCCATCATCTCATCTGTCAAGTTAATCTTCCTAAAAAAGCAGATTCTGATTGTATCAGTCTCTTCTTTTAAAAAAATTACTTGGGAATGTACCTAATGGTTTTTACCCTTAAAATATTGATTCAGAAACACTCTTTGAAAGGTAGTTGGTCATTTCCACAAATAATGTGACAAATTTCATATAGTTATCAGAGTCAGGTATACTTAATTCTAAAACTAAGCAGGCTCTCTATCACCATCAAGATTAAATATGAAAATCTGTTGTGACATTCAAAATCCTGTAACCTGCCCCTTTTCCTTCCATTCTTCTTGCACCTTTCTCTCCATCGTGTACTCTGAAATCCAGGGACCCGTTTTCCGTTCCTCACACAAAATACTTCATCTTTAAACTCTGGGCATTTTCACTGGCTTTGTCTCATGTCTGGAATATTCTCTCTCCCTCCTAATTCCTACCTCCTGGTTTTTTGAGCTACTTTTAAGTCCCAATGAAAAACTCATCCTCTATGAAAGACTTGTCCTGGTTTCTCTTAGTTCTCATGCCTTCCCTTTGCTGAGCACATGTTATTCTGTATCTTGTTTGTATATAGTCATTTTCATTTTAATTCTCCTTTGAGCCTCAAAAGAGGATTTTGCATTTCTTTGTACTCCCAGTAGTTAGCAAGTGCCTAGCATCTATTTGATGCTTATTACACACCTGTTGTCTGCCTGACATTTATGGTCACCTCTTCTGTAGCTCATGGCTTGTGGATGGTGGTGGTTGTTTTGGCAAGCCTGTTCTAGATGATAGAACTTACTATTTCTCTTGGAATTTATTGAGCATTACTTAATCTGATTTTTTTGTTTGTTTGTTTGTTTTTGTTTGTGGAATTCATGTGGGAGAGTTGAACTCTTCTGTGACCTTTACTGTTGCCATTTTAACTGGAAGTCTAGACTTATTCCATCCTGGACAGTATAACTGGGTAGAAATTGTAGGGTAGTATAAACCTCTAGTCAACATAAGGGAAAATTTCCTAATGATTAAAGCTCTTACAAAATTGAATAGATTGCCTCAAGAGGAAGTGAATTTAGTATTACTAGAGGTTTTCAAGAAAAAAAAATGGGTTTTGTTGAACATCTTGAAAATGAGATTCATAACTGGATTTTGGGCTTCCCTTCATGATAGACAGGTTCTTAGGTATGTATTTAAGAATCATTTTTAATACATATTTTAATTTGATACTTTGAAAGGTTCTTAATCTCATAGGCATTTCTTCCACTCAAACTGATTGAAACCAAAACAGAATCTCTTACCCTGAATTATTTTTATTTATATATTTCCATGACTGTTGGCAAGGACTTTTTCATTTATATCTCTGTAATCTGTATACTCCTAGTGCCTTGTGTTTTGATTCCTAATAAATGTTTATTAAGTGAATTTTTATAATGATGTTATATCCTGTGGACTTGAGTGCTTCGTTTTTCCTTTTAAGTCTTTTGTGGCTATTTTCCCTGTCGCTATATGACCAACCAATTTCTTTAGGGCATACGTGAATTCCATGATTAGAAAACTCAGCATGGCAATGAATATAGAGTTAAAAGATCTGTATTCAAATTCCAACAACTGGTTATTGTTTGTATGTTCTTGATTAAGTGCCTTAGTTTTCTCATATATAAAATGAAGGAATAGAAGCTTTTTACCTTAGATCCCTAATAGGTTTAAATCTTTAATTTCTATACATTTTTTTTATGTCATGTCTCTCTCTTTTTTAACTCAGCAGCAATAAAGTGGTATATATATATATATATATATATATATATATATATATATATATATATATATATATACAATAGTAACAATAGCTTTTAATTTCTTTCAAGTTCCCAGACCAGGTCTAACTCCAGAGATCGTTATTTACTTCACAGATAATGAAACTTTTCAGCTCCTGTACTTCCTGGTTCTTTGATCTCTGAATCTGGGTAATAACCACACAAGTGTTAACAGGAGGGAAGGTGGGGCAAAAGGCACCTCAAACTCCAGGTGGGGGGGGACGGTAGTGGGTTTCTCTCCCTTTCTCCCAAAGCCAAAAGATTTGTTGCTTTGGACCTTTTCATACAAAAATGTCTAATAAAAGATCTTTAGCAAAGCTAGATAACTTGCTATCAAGGGCAAATTTGCAAGGGCCTCTTGAATTGGATGGGAAACTCCAAATGTAGAAGCTTCTCTGAAATTCTTTGAATGAAATTTAATGAAGCTAATCAAGCTTCTTGGTGCTTCAATCTATTTATTTATTTATTTATTTAATTGGATCTGTGTACCACTACACAGCTGTCAGATTGGCTAAGATGACAGGAAGACATAATGACGAATGTTGGAGGGGCTGTGGGAAAAGTGGGACATTAATATATTGTTGGTGGAATTGTGAACAGGTCCAGTCATTCTGAAGATCAGTTTGGAACTCTGTCCAAAGGATTATCAAACTGTGCATACTCTTTGACCCAGCAGTGTTACTACTGGGCTTATATTCTAAAGAGATCTTAAAGAAGGGAAAGGGACCTGTATGTGCAAGAATGTTTATGGCAGCCCTCTTTGTAGTGGCCAGAAACTGGAAGCTGAGTGGATGGCCCTCAATTGGAGAATGGCTGAATACATTGTGGTATATGGATGTTATGGAATATTATTGTTTTATAAGAAATAATGAGCAGGATGATTTCAGAGAGACCTGGAGAGACTTACATAAATTGATGCTAAGTGAAGTGAGTAACATGAAGAAAACTGTACGCAGCAACAACAAGATTATTCGAAGATCAATTCTGATGGACATGGCTCTCTTCAACAATGAGTTAGATGATTGATGCCAGGTCCAATGATTTTGTAATGAAGAGAGCCATCTGTACCCAGAGAGAGGACTGTGGGAACTGAGTGTGGACCACAACATGACCACAACATAGCATTTTCACTCTCATAAAAAATAAATGAATGAATGAATGAATGAATAAATGAATAAATGTAGAGAAAAAAAAAATTGAATCTGTGATTTCATCAGAGCGGTGAATTTCAGAGATTACCATCCGTTCTGCAACAAAGGGACAGGGTTCCTAGGGTCCTAAGCAGTTTAACAGGATCACAAATTGAGAATATATTAGAGATATTACTTGACCTCAGATTTTCTTACAAAATACCACCTTCTGAAAGGGGTCTTTCCCTGGTACTCCCTAATGCTAGTGTCATCCTTCTAGGATTGCTTATTTTGTGTGTATGTAATTATTTGCATGTTTTCACTTAAATTAAAATGTGAGCATTTTGAATAGAGAGATGGTGTTTTTGCATTTGTTTGTATTTCTAGAACTTAGCACAGTAGCAGGCACATTGTAGATGCTTAATAAATGCTTGTTGATTAAAGTGACTTTATCAGCACTGGCTTCTAACCATATAACTGGTTGGGTCTATCTCCCCAAAAAGAACAGACAGTTAAATTAATTTTAATGTAGCATTATATGCATTGCAATTTAGATGCTCAATAAGGGACTGCCACATAGAAATCACTTAGTATTTATTGATTGATGGATAGTATGGAGGAGAAATAGAAGAGGGTAAAGGATAGAACTTGGAGGACAACCATGGTTAGTGGGCATGATATGTGTATGTGGACAAAGATCCAGCAAAAGATACTGAAAAAGAGCTGTCATAAGAGAAACTCCAGGAAATAACAGTCATGAAGAACTTGGCTGTCCTCTTAACCTTAGAAATCTTTGCTAGGTTTTATCACCCCCACTAGCCCTTGTCTCCTCCAATTCTTCTCAGCTAAAACCCTGAAGCCAAAGCTGTCTGTACTGAATTCCTTCATTTTCTTCTCACTAAGAGATTTCCTCTCCAACGTTACCTATGACCACTTAATTGCCAAATCTAAGGAGCTTTGCTTAGTCATCATCCTTCCTGACCTCTCTGCCATATTAAACATTAATATACTGAACTGAATTCTTGCTTCTCTCAAGAATCAGGGCAAAAAGGATTAGAGAGGTAGTGGAGGTAATTAGGGGCACAATATAATAAAAAACCATAAAAAACTGCCTTGGCAAGCAGTGGGCCACTCCTAGAAACAAAGAAATTAGTCGAGAAAGATGCTCAAATGATTTGAGTTGAAGAGAAGGAAGAAACTGAGAATTCTTTATGGCCTCAGTATTTTTGGAGAAGATTCTCAGCTGAGAGGGTAAAAGCAGCACATGCTTTGAGAGCCTGGAGATGAGGACAGTTGAGAAGTTTTGGATAAGAAATTGATTAAAGAACAGTAGTTTTGCTTTGCTGCATTTGAGGGCCCAGTTAATTTGTAATAGACCCAGACAGCATGATTTGATGATTTTTCTCTAGGTTCAATTTGGCATCAACAAGCAAGTGCCTATTATGTGCCAGATACTGTGCCAACTACTTTGTAATTATTGTCTTATTTTATTTTCACAACAACCCTGAGAAATAGGTGCTATTATTATCCCTATTTCAGAGTTGAGGAAATTGAGACCAGACAGAGTTTAAGTGACTTCTTAAGTATTTAATGCCAAACTCCAACCCTAGATTATTTTTCATCATCTCTACCTCCTTTTCCATATAGACCAGTGCTGCCACACCAAGACCATCTGGTGAAGGAGGTAGACGGTAAAAACAATGTAGGGTTGGAGTTTAGCAGTGTATAGTGAGAAACAAAGACATGAGACATTCAAGACTAGAACTATTTCACTGTGGGGTTGAGATATGGAGTAGGGGAAGATATATCTAATTCAGGGGTGATAGCCTGGGAATAGACAATGTTAGAGACACTGTAGGAAGACTGGCACACTTACATAGTTAGTGAAGTTATGAATTAGTTTAGTCTTTCTGGGAAGGATTTTGTAATGATAATTTTACAAAACAAGCACAAGATCTGACCCTGGCAAGTCGCTTAACCCCAATTGCCTTGTGCCCTCCAAAAAGAGAGAATAAAACCTAGATTGAGAATTAAAAGAGTTAATGGTTATCTAGTCATGTTCTCCATTTTATGGGCAAGAAAAACTGAGACCCAGAAAGATGTAGTAGTTTGACTGAACCAGGGCTCATTTTGGGGTACTTTCTCCTAATCTAGGGTTTATTCCAATGTACCAACCCACCTTTTTATCTAAAAAAATTGTGGTACATTTATTTAGTGGTGAATTAAAAGATAATCTATTCCAAACTTGTTAAGACTTCCCACAGAATGGATGGATGAAAACAATTTGCCCCATTGGCCATGAAGGTGGCTGAAGTGTAGGCCGTGGAGCACTTAGAGCTTGGTAGACATAAAAGATACCAAGGCTATCCACTGCATGCTAGGTCATCACCAGTTGTCATGGGTTTTTATCTTGCCTTTGGACTTCAATGGCTCTTGAAGAGAGAGTGAGACTGATAACTTTGTGCAATTCTATTTCACTTAAAGTCCAATTTACAAGCATCCTGTGATACCATCAGTCCTTTTCAAAAAATGATGGACAAATAAATTTGAATATGAAGAGAATTAACAGTCATATATGAATTGATGCTGAATACAGTAAAAAGAATAGGGAAGATATTATACAAAATTATTATAACAATGTAAACCAAAACAGTAAAAGAAGTGAATAGTATAATTGTAATGATTGGTTTGACCTCCTAATATAATTCAAATAACCTTTCCCTTTATTGAGGAAGTCTAGAGAGCTATGATCGTGAAACCTTTCATGTACTCATGTGTTGATGTATTGGTTTTATTGAACTTTTTTTTTTTTTTAATTTTATAGTCTGTTTTGCTTTTTTTTTTTTTTTTTTTTTTTTTTTTGAGAAGATTTGTGGGATTGAAATGGATGGAGGAAGGATAGGAATATATTTGGAATTGAAGGTGAAATTGTGAGAACATTTTAAAAAATTACTACAGTAGCATCTTCTTTTAAAAATAGTTTGCAGGCAATATCTTGAAGTTATAATACATGAGAATGTTACTAAATGAAAAGGGATTTTTGTTGTTGATGGAGCAAAAAAAAAGGGGGGGCATGACTTTTTTTTCCCTAGTGTTCCAGATCAGAAGTAAAAACTTTTATAAAGTAAAATAATAGAGAGGATTAACAAAATACCTTTCCCTCTAAACTTTAAGAATTTAAATGCTATTCAATACATTTTCTGACAGTTATTTTTCACATTTCTAATATATAAAGAGCTGAGTTTGTTTTCTTTTTTAAAGAATGTAAGCCATGAGTAAATTGTTTAGATTTCTATTTATTGGGATTTGGTAAACCAAATATATATATATATATATATATATATATATATATATATATATATATAATAAGATTTTGTACCTCTTAACATAGCCTCATTTTTTAAAACCTGTAGTTTATTTGCATTAAATGGTATATTTAGGGTTAAAATTTTGGTTTTTGAACCCTTTTCTGCTGTCTTTTTAGATGAAATCACAAAGAATGTTAGGTCAAACAGCTTTCTTCTTTTGCCTTAATTTGTTTTCAGATTTTTGAGTCCTTAGGGAGGATGTTTAGGACCACCTGGCTACAGAATTGAATAAGTGTGAATTCCAGGTTGATAGCAATATTCAGCTGTCAGCACTTCAAAAAGGTGTCAAAGTAGCTATATAGAATATGTTTATTTTGGCTGAAAGCTATCTGAGCAGTTGGGAGGTTTCTGAGAAACTAGTTTTGATGGTAGAGCTTAGGGGAAGCTGTTTCATCAGAGCCTTTCAGAATTAGAGAGTACTCCCTTCCTCAGAATCTCTCAAAAAGGGTTTAAATGTTTATAAAAGATCTGTTGAGCCTAGGCCTGAGGTAGGCCAGATAAAAAATTGCTAGATGACAATGATGACCTTACTTACATGTATCATTTTTAATCGTATTTTTTCATTTTAGAGAGAAAGAGACTCAAAAGAGAAGGTAAATGTTTTTTCTACATCTATAGAAAAAATTACTATTTTAACATATCAAAAATCAAGATGTTTAAGAGACTTTTAATAGACCTTATTAGTAAACATACAATTCTTGATCAGTAGACCCTCAGTTCTGAAATGTATTTTAGCTTGTAAAATGAAAGAATGTTAATTGAATGACCATTTCATATCTGGTTTCCTCTTCTTCAGAAATTAAAAATTGAATGCTGAAAATTTGAAAATAAAGATACTGAATATTTAGAATACTTCCTTGAAAATGGACTGGATGGAGAAAATGTGATAAATGTATAACAAGAGGATTGTTTCATATATATAAAAAACAATTTAATATAATTGGAAAGAGATTGGATATGGGAGAATCGAAGTTCAGCTTCTGGCCCTGCTGCTTATTAACTGACCTTGAACAAGTAATCTAACTGCTGTGCCTCAGTTTCCTCATCTAGAATAGAAGATGGAAATAATATTATGTGTACAATACTTGCCTTACTAAGTTGTAGTAAGGAATGTATTTTATAAACTGTGTTCTTTATGTATCAGATAACATTATTTAACATCATTTCTCTTAAAATGTCAGAGATAGATCTTAGGTTCTCTTCATAGTTGAATGGTGTAGGGGGAAAAAAAAAGAGAGAGGGTTGGACAGCTGGGGTAGGAGGCTGCAGAACAGCAGTGATAACCAGATTGGAAAGCAGAAGGATTTGAACTGAAATTGTGTTAGTTACTACTACCTGTGGGATCTTGAGGAAATCACTGAACCTCTCTGAGGGCCTCAATTTTTTCACTTGCAAAATGAAAAGAGATGATCCAAAATGCTGAATTATAATTAAGGCTCCATTATTTGGTCATTTGACCCTAGGTAAATGTTCAACCTCTGAGCTTCTTATTACTTGTCTATAAAATGGGGGTGCTGATGGTTTTATTTCGCGTTTTACAGGGTGTTAATTATGAAACAAGTATTTGGACTACTATTATTTGATGTTCATATAGTCACAAATATTTTCAGTTATTGTCATTTAATGACTTAGTATTTTATGTTTTTAAAGCTGTGTAATCAAATAATGTGCGTATCTATCTTTGAAGAAGATATTGGAAAAATTCAGAGGATTATTTAAAACTACTATTTTTTAAAAATTTCATTTATAAATTTTTTTTTGACATTATATATGCATGAGTAAATTTTTCTTTTTATAACATTATCCCTTGTATTCATTTTTTCCAAATTATCCCCTCCCTCCCTCTACTCCCTCCCCCCCATGACAGGCAATCCCATATATTTTACATGTCTTACAATATAACCTAGATACAATATATGTGTGTAAATACCATTTTCTTGTTGCACATGAAGTATTAGATTCCGAAGGTACAAGTAACCTGGTTAGATAGACAGTAGTACTAACAATGTACATTCACTTCCCAGTGTTCCTTCTCTGGGTGTAGTTGTTTCTGTCCATCATTGATCAACTGGAAGTGAGTTGGATCTTCTTTATGTTGAAGATTTCCACTTCCATCAGAATACATCCTCATACAGTATTGTTGTTGAAGTGTATAGTCATCTTCTGGTTCTGCTCATTTCACTCAGCATCAGTTGATGTAAGTCTCTCCAAGCCTCTTTGTATTCCTCCTGCTGGTCATTTCTTACAGAGCAATAATATTCCATAACCTTCATATACCATAATTTACCCCATCATTCTCCAATTGATGGGCATCCATTCTTCTTTCAGTTTCTAGCCACTACGAAAAGAGCTGCCACAAACATTTTGGCACATACAGGTCCCTTTCCCTTCTTTAGTATTTCTTTGGGATATAAGCCCAGTAGTAGCACTGCTGGATCAAAGGGTATGCACAGTTTGATAATTTTTTGGGCATAGTTCCAAATTGCTCTCCAGAATGGCCGGATTCTTTCACAACTCCACCAGCAATGTATCAGTGTCCCAGTTTTCCCACATCCCCTCCAACATTCATCATTATTTGTTCCTGTCATCTTAGCCAACCTGACAGGTGTGTAGTGATATCTCAGAGTTATCTTAATTTGCATTTCTCTGATCAGTAGTGATTTGGAACACTTTCATATGAGTGGATATAGTTTCAATATCATCATCTGAGAATTGTCTGTTCATATCCTCTGACCATTTATCAATTGGAGAATGGTTTGATTTCTTATAAATTAGGGTCAGTTCTCTATATATTTTGGAAATGAGACCTTTATCAGAACCTTTAACTGTAAAAATATTTTCCCAATTTGTTACTTCCCTTCTAATCTTGTTTGCATTAGTATTGTTTGTACAGAAACTTTTTAGTTTGATGTAATCAAAATCTTCTATTTTGTGATCAATAATAATCTTTAATTCTCCTCTGGTCATAAATTCCTTCCTCCTCCACAGGTCTGAGAGGTAGACTATCCTCTGTTCCTCTAATCTATTTATTATCTCATTCTTTATGCCTAAATCATTTTGATCTTATCTTGGTATATGGTGTTAAGTGTGCATCCATATCTAATTTCTGCCATACTAATTTCCAGTTTTCCCAACAGTTTTTTCCAAATAATGAATTTTTATCCCTAATGTTGGTATCTTTGGGTTTGTCAAAGACTAGATTGCTATAGATGTACCCTTTTTTGTCCTTTGTATCTAATCTGTTCCACTGATCGACTGGTCTATTTCTTAGCCAATACCAAATGGTTTTGGTGACTGCTGCTATATAATATAGCTTTAGATCAGGTATACCTAGACCACCTTCATCTGACTTTTTTTTTTTCATTAGTTCCCTTGCAATTCTCGACCTTTTATTCTTCCATATGAATTTTGATGTTATTTTTTCTAGGTCATTAAAATAGTTTCTTGGGAGTCTGATTAGTGTAGCACTAAATAAATAGATTAGTTTGGGGAGTATTGTCATCTTTATTATATTCGCTCGGCCTATCCAAGAGCACTTAATGTCCTTCCAATTATTTAAATCTGACTTTATTTTTGTGGCAAGTGTTTTGTAATTTTTCTCATATAATTTCTGACTATTCTTTGGTAGATGGATTCCCAAATATTTTATACTCTCAACATTTGTTTGGAATGGAATTTCTCTTTGTATTTCTTGCTGTTGCATTTTGCTGGTGGTATATAAAAATGCTGATGATTTATGTGATTTATTTTGCATCCTGCAACTTTGCTAAAATTCTGAATTATTTCTGATAGCTTTTTAGAAGAAAAACTATTATTTTTTTTTCCAGTCCACGTGGAAAGACCGTATTATTATTTTCATTGCTTTTATGCACATACCTTTTTTAAATGAAGTTCACAGGATTTCAATCACTTAGCTATTTCTAATCTTTATTGTAATTAATATGACAGCCCCTTGCTACAGTATTAAAAAAATTACTGCATCAGTCAATGGTGTTTATTTTCATGGAAGAAATATTAGCTATTAATCTTATTCAGTAAAGGTTAATGAATATTTATTAATCATCTAAGATTTCTGAGTAATTTTAAATTAGGCAGAGTTGAGATGTATGGTAAGAACCAAAATATTTAAGAGTTAATATTTCTTTACATGTATTTATATGAGAAAATGATAAACTACTGCATTTCCTAATCTTTAAACCTCCTTTCCTTTTCCACTCTGCAACATTTAATCTGCTTTATTGATGCTATTTTTCATATAGCGTTGTTCACTACCTATCTTCCCAGAAGTCCTTCTTTATAATAAATGTGTTGTTTGTACACACATACATATGCACACACAGGTGCACAAATAGAGATATTGGCCTAAGTGAGAAGCATATTTGCTTCTATCTATGATAGAAGATAGATTTCATCAACAACTTGCCAAAAATATGATTTATATGTTTTAGTCAGAGTTTTGAGGTTTTTAAGAGTTACTTCCTTAAAAGTATTATGTTAATCATATTGTTTTCCTGGTTCTGCTTCACTTCATTCTATTCAGTTTGTAAGACTCTTTACCTATTTCTCTAAATTTGTCATATTTCATAATTTCATAAGATTTCATCACATCACAAGCTCATTTGAATTAGAAGAAACCTTCGAAGTAATTGAATCTAACATCTTTGTTTAAAAATGAGATAATTGAGTCCTGGAAAGATTAAATAACTTTGCTAGGATCATAGATCTGTAAATATCTGAGACAGTTTTTGAGCCAAGGTATTCCTAACTTTAAATCCAGTGTTCTATCCAATGTGACACTCTACTTTAATAGCACAGTAAAATTCCAGTACTTCATAAATAACAGTTTGCTCAGTTCTCCAGTTGACAAGCATCAATTTTTTTTCCAAGTCTTTTATACACAAAAAAGTACTCCTCTTTTTTCCTCTGTTGCCAATTATAATATTGCTGAGTGAAAAAGTATATACAGTCTAATAGTTTTGAGGGGGTATAACTTTAAAGTGCTTTCCAAAATGGTTGGAAAATTCATAGTTTTACCAACAGTGCATTAACATGCTTGTGACGGAAAGGGGTCATGAACTATAGATGTAGAATTGTAAGATATATTTATTGGATTAATTTATTTTCTTAACTATTCTAGTTTTTATGAGTGAAGCTTCTTCCAAATGGATAGGGAAAATAGTAATTAGGAAGTGCAGTAACAAACAAAAAAATACATAAATATTTTTAAAATTAAAAAGGTAGAAAACATTTTTAGCCATTTTTCTTTATTTGAACTATGGTAAGAAAGAGAATTGGAGTTGATGAGATTTCCCTGTTTGGGGGTGCGGGGGAAAGAGGCTTCTTTTGGCACTTAGCCACAATATGTGAACCTGGACAAATATGACCTCTATTCTCACCAGTTTCCCTAAATCCAAAAGTTTTTCTTTTTTTATTGGCTAAAGGTTTGGAGATGTTCTGTGTTTTCTCATCACTGAACCAATTGCATATTTTATTTTTTAGCTCTCAAAAATGTAAACATATATTACTGTGGTTTTAATATGCATGTTCTGTGTTTGGCCCACTAGGGTGCACATCTGGGGGACTGGCCTCTCTGAAGTTGTATTAAGTTGTTTCTAGATCTCAGCAGATCATTTGTGCACAGTGAGAAAAGAAACAAGGCAAATTTGACTCACGCTCATTAACTGCCATGGCTCATAGTAGAAGATATATAGTGTTTGGAAGCTTAGAAGGCTCTGCTTTAATTTTTCACATAGGAAGAAATACTTCAAGCAATTTGAATAAAAGTAATCAGGTTTTTTTAATGTAATACTTTTCTAATACTGTATGTATTTGGAAACATGCTCAGACTCACAGGCCTTTGCTGTCCCTAAAAGCAACTTAAACTAGTTGCCTTGACTTCAGCTCTAGGTGTTTATGACTTGAACAGGAAGAAAGAAAACTTATAATTATGAGCCATTGCTGCTTTCTAATTGTGTCCTACTTTCATAGGATGACTTATAAGAAACTTTTGTTGATATATTTTTCTTGATATAAATTGATTTTATTAAGTGAAAGATGTCAAGAAATAACTAAAAGTAAAGATAAAGTCAGGGAACCAAATATTTTGGACATTTGGCATTTTCTTATATAGTGAAAATGAGATAGGCAAATAAAGTGTACTATAATCCATAAATTTTAAGGGGAAGGGCAAATTGATTAAAGAAATATGGTTATTATAATGAGGATCCCTGAGTTAGGTGGTTGAAAGAAACTACACTATATAAATATCAACTATTGTTAATATGTTATACTTCTGATGAAACAGACTAAACAAGAGCCACCTTTTTTTTTTTTTTTTTTTAAAGATAATCAGGCTTAAGAGACTTGCTCAGGGTCACACAGCTTAGTGTTTGGGATCAAATTTGAACTCAAGTTTTCCTGACCCTTAGGCCCAAGACTTACATTAATGTTCAAGAAGCATATTTTTTTTCAAGTGATATCAATGCATCTCTAATAACTTAAATTGATCTATTTTTTAGGCCTATGAGTCATTGGAATCTGGAACTCTAGATAGGAAAATTTCTTCTCCCAATGTAGATAGGCATTTGCTTTGCAACTAAAAAGGTATTAGAGATTTGTCTGGATCTTTCAGTAAAGTGATTTGCTCAAGTAGGTCTCCAGTACCCCATGATTCTGACTGATTCATTCTGAAATAAGATGATTTTTCCTTGATTTGGAATAGGATAATGAAGAGATTTAAGGGGTTGAATTTCATTACATAAGGCTGCTTGTGCCTATCCTGTTGTATTCTCTATAAGTTTTGTGATCATTCCTGCTTCCCATTTTCTGTCCCTGACTTTTAACAGACACATATTAGCAGATTCAGAAGTTCTTCTGGCTTGTTTTATTTTGAGGGAATCTATGCTATATGCTTTTGAGTCCTAGCTTTGTCACCTTAGAATTAAAGTTAGCTATACTATTAGTTATGTGACCTTCCATAAGTCAACCTCTCATTTTCTATTTCTTCATCTGAAATGGGGGTGGTGATAATACTTACATTTGCTACATCTACTTATTGTGGGGATCATATGAAAATGTATATTATTAACTTTCCAACCTATAATTATAATCTGTTACTCTTCAGATACTTGACAAGCCTTGCAGTGGCTAAATGTTAAATAAGTGTTAAATAAACACCAGGGAGAACACTGGTAATCCTAGCTACCTGGCAGACAGAAACTGAAGGATTTTCTTACATTTTTCATCTGAAGTGATGTGCTGAATTGGACTAACCTGATCATTTGCACCACACTAAGCCTGACATTAGCATGGTGAACCCTCCGGAAAAAGAGGCCACCAGGTTGTCTACAGATGAACAGGTTGTTCCAAGTTCCAGTTAGTTGTGGGGTCATTCTGTGAGTGGCCCCTGTCTGGGACAAAGTAGAGACAGATACACACCGGGAGAAGAAGAAGAACAGAATAACAAAACCTAACCCAAAATTGTTGTGATTTTAAGTGGGAGTTTTAATTGAATGCAATCTCTGGATGAGCCAGCCATGTGATATGGCAGCCAAAAAGCTAACTCCGTCTTGGGATAAAGAGTATAATATATTTTAATTATATTTAAGACTATAGCTAGCAGCACATGGAGATGAGTTTCCCTTTTCCCATAAACTGCCTTTTTCAGATCTGTATAGAGTGTTCAGTTCTGTGTGCCACAGGTTTAAGAAGAATATTGCTAAGTTGGAAATTATCCAGAGTAGGGCAACAAGTCTATGTCATATTGGTTGGCAACTGGATGTTTAGCTGACTTCAAGCATTTGAGGGATTGCCTTGTGGAGAAAGGGTTAGACTTGTTTTGAACCTAGGAAGCAGAACCAGGAGCCATGCAAAGAGGCAAATCTAGCCTTAATTTGATGAAATCTTCCTAAAAGTTGAGATGTCCAATGATGGAATAGGCTGCTCATAGGTGATGACTCTCCTTTGCTTTGAGGCTTTAATAAGATGCTTGATAGCAAACTTTGGGGTATTCCATAGTGGGGATTCATTTCATGTATGGATTGGATTAGATGGATCCTAATGAGGTTCATTTAATCTCAGACTCCATGATGCTATGAAAGAGGAGGGTGGAAGTGAAGGATAGGTGCAAATGACGATTCAGTGATAATACCACATCTTTTCCTTATGGATTTATCTTTATGAAATACTTTTTTAAGGGGAAACAACCTTCCAAGATTAGGATGGTCTCATATTTAATATTATCACTCAGCCATTCCATTTCCCCCCATCCTCCAACAAGTGGAAAATTGAAGTCTTTGAGTATTCTAAAACTTTTTTTTTGAAGTTCTCAAGTCTATTATCTTTGTCCTCTTGGCAAGGGTAGAAATGACAAATCTTTGTAGCTTTTTTCTTCTTTGCTCTATCTCCCACTTTGCCCTACATAATTCTCCTTTCTGAAAACATACACATACATATATGTGTATTTTTTTTGCATGCATGCATGCATGCCCCTATAAAATCATAAATTTTTTTTAACATTTTTTTTTTTGACAGTACATATGCATGGGTAATTTTTTACAACATTATCCCTTGCACTCACTTCTGTTCCGAATTTTCCCCTCCTTCCCTAGATGGCAGGTATTCCCATACATGTTAAATATATTATAGTTTATCCTAGATGCAATATATGTGTGCAGAATCGATTTGTTGTTGTTGTTGCATTGGAAGAATTGGATTCAGGAGGTAAAAATAATCTGGGAAGAAAAACAAAAATGCAAACAGTTTTACACTCATTTCCTAGTGTTCCTTCCCTAGTTCTAGCTGATTCTGTCCATTAATTGGATCTGAATTAGATCTTCTCTTTGTTGAAGATATCCATTTCCATCAGAATACATCCTCATACAGTATGGTTGTTGAAGTGTATAATGATCTCCTGGTTCTGCTCGTTTCACTCAGCATCAGTTCATGTAGATCTTTCTAAGCCTCTCTGTATTCATCCTGCTGGTCATTTCTTACAGAACAGTAATATTCCATAATATTTATATACCATAGTTTACCCAACCAAAAATCATAAAGTTTTAACAAACTCCTTTCTATACAAGCAGCAAGGTGTCTTTTTTGTATGTGTGCCAAAGGCACAAGATTTAACTTAGCAACTTAAAATGAAAGAGGATCATGAAGTATATAGGACCACAAAAAGAACCTTTTCTTATGGACTGAATCACATTTAGTTTATAAAGTCTGGCTTGTATGTGTACTCTGACATGTCTTCTGTCACCACTTTTTTTTAAAACGAAGTTGCCAGATATTATAAATATTGTTTATAATGTACTTTTGACCTTTTTTGGTATTTTTTCAGCTGTCATTCTTTTATGGTATGAGTGTTGAATGATAACTTAAGTATCAACATATTATGAATTTATTAAAGCTTCTATTCCCAAAATAGGAGTTCAAATGCAAAAAGATTTATGGGTTAAATTTTTTTACATCAAAAAGACCTTAAAACACATTTTCAAAAATGTTTTTGGCAGGCTAAAATTACTAATACATTTCTCTGGAGATAGAAACATTGACCTCCTTAAGTTTACCATTCTTTTTTTTTTTTTTTTTTTTTTTTTTTTTTTTTATCCTTACTGAAAGATGTTGTAGATTCGATTCAGTGTGTTGCAGTTATAAGTGTGATGTGTTTGGCAGTCTGCTTGATATCCAACCTGGCCATTGAATCACCTTATCACCCTTACTGATCAAATCATTCCAAGTCAAAGAACTTTGCACAGAAAGGGCTTTGTATGTCTGCAAAGATTGTCGTCTTTCAAGATTCATTTTCTATTTCCAATTTCATAAGCAGCAAGAGGTTATATAGTTCCCACATCTTAGGAAGAGTTTGAAAATTTGTTATGCTTATGTCCCATTCTTAAATTTAAAAAGCCGTATTTAAGGGGGGAAAACATTTATAAGTTGTTCCTCAAACAGTGATTTCTCAGGTTAGGGAAAAGGTATTTTTTATTTAGAATTTCATGGACTTGAATTTTCCTTCATAATGTTTATGGTGTATTACTTCTATTAAGGTGTTAATTATGGAACTGTTGTAAAATGCTATAAAAGTGATTAACTCTTTCCTTTACTTAAAACATCTGAATAAGTGTCTGAGCATTTCTTTTATTACCTACTAGGATCTATGCTTCTAGATTAAATTTAATGAATGCCCTCTTTCCAATTTTTCCCCCAGCTGGATTGCTTCTTCAGATTGTTTTTTCTAAAAAGCAAGCAGTTGGTTTTTTTTTTTTTTTCCTACTTCTGCCTATTTTGGTTTTTTTAATCTTTCCTTTCCCAGAAATTTGTAGTACTTAATTAAAAAAAAAGACAACAAAAAAAACCTTTTTGTTGCTTTGCATTTTGTTTCTCTTAAAACTTTCTGGTGTTTCCTTTGGATTTACCACCTTAATTAAACTAGGCTAGTCTTATATTTTACTGTTTGAAGGGATGTTGTCCCTTCAGAGATATGAAGATAGAAATCTTAGAAAAGAGGGAATTGAATTATTCTGGGTTGCTTTAGGGTAAAAGTGTCAAACATGCAGTAGGGGAAGTATCATTTTTGAGAAGCAGATTTTTAAAAATCATGTACCTATACAAGACTTGTCTCAGCACAATATAAAAATACATTTTATATTCTACCATAAATTTTTCCTTTTACTTGTCAGCCAGAAATATTTTTGAATGCCAATTATGATAGGCCATGTTGGTGAAGATTCACTAGAAATAAAAAATATAGCCTATAATTTATTTGGAGACACAAGGAAAATATAAATGAAAAAGAATTAAGAACACTTGCAAAGGAACATATAAACAAGTACAAATTAACATAGTACAAACTACAGGCTGACTCAAAGTGCCAAAGGGAGTTTTCCATGACTTCATTTTCTAGCCTCTTTCCATCAAAGTTAGTGACTTTTCAATGGCATTTGATTCCTTTAGGGATTAAACAAAAAATTGTAGCATATCTGTACATGTGTAAAAGAACAAAACCAAAATAAAGCTGAAAAACAGATTTCCTATGTTTACTGAAATTTGCATGGTTTTTATTTAGATAGCAGAAGTTTTTCCAGAAGAATTTTGATGAGTATTTGTATTTTTACTGAGTATCAGTGTTGAGAACATTATATCTAGACGTATGTTTTCTTTTCCAAATAAGAGGAGTGCTAATAGAACTAGTAATTGTGTTACTTAATGTGAATGTAGATAAGCTATACATTGTTATATAACTCATGGTTCAGAAACTGAAGCTCTGGTTTTACACAGATCAAGTTTAGCTTTGGGAAGGCTTCTCAGAATCATACTCACTGTTCAAGTCCCTAATTAGGGTTTCTTCTAAGAATATCATGTCTAAGTCTCTATAGGTAAATTTTTTTTTTTTAAGATCCTCAATTCTCATACAATTCTTCAAGTTAACAATACTTTGACTATAAGAGAAGTTTAATTTTATTTGACAGAAAATGAAACAACTCACACATAAGTTTATAAACAGCTAAGATAACTCTTTTTCCATCTTTGGTGAGCCCTATCTCTTCCATGGAGCTTTATTAGTCCTCTAGACTAGGACTTCTTAAACTTTTTCCACTTGCAGCCTCTTTTTGCCCAAGAAATTGTTATATGACCTTGTGTATATAGGTGTATATATAATAGGTATATATTTATTGATAACATATTATAATTTCATAACCTACACATTCAGTTACAAGATCCCATATAAGAGTATGAACCACAGTTTAAGAATCTGAACTCTAGATTTAAGGTAATAACTTGTGGTTGAACCATTGTTTCTCCACCAAAATGGAAAAAGCATATGGGCCTGGTTGCTAGGGAGTCAACCCCCCTCCAAATGTTCTTTCACAGGTTGGCTCTTATGTTGCTCCTTCCTTGGTTCTGGCTTCTACTTAGTCCTGAAACTCCTCCATTTGGTCCAAAAATTTGGCATTGATCTGAAACGCTTCTATTCTCCAAGAAGTTGGATACAGAAATTCTTAGTGTTCTTATTTCCATCTCTGTCGCCAAGGGCATCTGACCTTTTTTGAGGCTACCTATTTCTTGGAAAGGCCCTGAACCAAGCAAGTTTTCCCTGTGAGAATCAATATGCACACATTTTACCAATTTCTCTGTCACCTTGGCTTTGGTTTTCTATTCTTTGGACCCTTTTATAATCCAATTCCAAAGGTGTGGCTTATATATATGTCATGTCCCAATCATCTTTGATGTGTCAGTGAGCCAAGAGTACCCAGGGGAAGGGTTTTAAGATGTTATCAGAATCCCAAATATGGTGTCAATAACAATGGTGTATGCCCTACAAAAAGAAAACATCTTCAATAGAGACTTCATTCTTTAGTCTTTTCAGTCTTGGACAGACTCTATCCTACTATCTACATTTAAAATTGTTTTCACTTAATTCTGTCTGTGGCAAGCAGTGATAAGCAGATAGTAATAAAGCTTTGAATAAATTGTTTGAAGGCAAAGTGTTGCCCTTTCTTAATTTTGAAATTCTTGATGATGAAAGTAGAATCTTCCTAAAAGCTAGATGCTGTTTGTCAAATTTCATTAGAATTTGTAACACTTTTTTCTTTCTCTGTGTCTCCTAGAGATAAAATATTTCTCATTTATATGATTCCTAAAATAGTGATAATATCTGATCAATTTAGCTTGACATTTCAAAGTTAGTCTTAGCCAAATTTCTAATGTGGCTCTTACTATTGTTCAGTCTTTATGTGGTTTTCAATGCATGATTGACCTAATAATCAGTGATAACCAGAGGTCAAGAATCAAGAAATCAAGAAAAAGAAAGAATCTAAGGATCATGTTGAATTAGGCATTTTGAAAATGAGAGGAAACAACCCCCCCTAATCTATTAGGAACACATTTCCCATGTTCATCTCTGAACTTAAAGTATATACTGTGTATTTTGGAATATAATCAGTGTTGTGAAGTACTGTTAAACTGTGGCAAGCATATCGATATCTGGTCTCTCATAAACATTTGTAAGTTTTGATTGACTGGGACATGATATAGTAGAAAGAGTTGGAAGAAGATACGAGTTCAAGTTCTTGCAACTAGCACTAAATATTTGAATATTTTTATGTTTTGGCTTTCTTGGGTGGTTTTACATTTTGTCTACTTGATAAACCCCCTGAGACAATTAAGGTTAAGTGACTTGCCCAGGGTCACACAGCTAAGAAGTGTTATGATTCTGAGACAAATTTGAACTCAGCCTCTGAGTTCAGGGCTGGTGCTCTATCCACTGCCCCGAGCTGCCCCTAAAATAATAATTCTCTTTTCTTCTTCTTCTTCTTTCTTCTTCTCTTCTTCTTCTTCTTCTTCTTCTTTCTTCTTCTTTCTTCTTCTTCTTCTTCTTCTTCTTCTTCTTCTTTTCTTCTTCTTCTTTTCTTCTTCTTCTTCTTCTTCTTCTTCTTCTTCTTCTTCTTCTCTTCTTCTTCTTCTTCTTCTTCTTCTTCTTCTTCTTCTTCTTCTTTCTTCTTCTTCTTCTTCTTCTTCTTCTTCTTCTTTCTTCTTCTTCTTCTTCTTCTTCTTCTTCTTCTTCTTCTTCTTCTTCTTCTTCTTCTTCTTCTTCTTCTTCTTCTTCTTCTTTTCTTCTTCTTTCTTCTTTTCTTTTCTTCTTCTTCTTCTTCTTCTTCTTCTTCTTCTTCTTCTTCTTCTTCTTCTTCTTCTTCTTCTTCTTCTTCTTCTTCTTCTTCTTCTTCTTCTTCTTCTTCTTCTTCTTCTTCTTCTTCTTCTTCTTCTTCTTCTTCTTCTTCTTCTTCTTCTTCTTCTTCTTCTTCTTCTTCTTCTTCTTCTTCTTCTTCTTCTTCTTCTTCTTCTTCTTCTTCTTCTTTTTTGAATTTAAAAGAATGAAGCACTTTATTTAGTAGACCAAAGTACAACTTAAAAGATCTCTAAAAAAGTCCTTTATGTATATGGCAAGACTGTATAATTCTTTTTTTTTTTTTTTTTTTTTTTTAATTTTTACAGTTTTTTATTAATTTTATAATTATAATTTTTTTTGACAGTGCATATGCATGGGTAATTTTTTACAGCATTATCTCTTGCACTCACTTCTATTCCGAATTGTCCCTCCTTCCCTCCATCCCCTCCCCTAGATGGCAGGCAGTCCCATACATGTTAAATGTGTTATAGTATAATCCTAGATACACTATATGTGTGCAGAACTGAATTTCTTGTTGCACAGGAAGAATTGTATTTAGAAGGTAAAAATAACCTGGGAAGAAAAACAAAAATGCAAACAGTTTACACTCTTTTTCCAGTGTTCCTTCTCTGGCTGTAGCTGATTATGTCCATCAATTGGAACTGAATTAGATTTTCTCTTTGTTGAAGATATCCACTTCCATCAGAATATATCCTCATATAGTATTGTTGTTGAAGTGTATAGTGATCTTCTGGTTCTACTCATTTCAGTCAGCAACAGTTGATGTAAGTCTCTCCAAGCCTCTCTGTATTCCTCCTGCTGGTCATTTCTTATAGAGCAATAATATTCCATAACCTTCATATACTATAATTTACCCAACCATTCTCTAATTGATGGACATCCATTCATTTTCCAGTTTCTAACCACTATGAAAAGGGCTGCCACAAACATAAAATTATTTTTCTTAACTTTCTTCCAGTCATCCACTTGATATTACATAGTTAAATAAAAGGTCAAAGGGCTACTGTTGGTTTAATTTTCTTGGGTAAGAGGGTTAATTATCCAGGGATCTATTAATACTGCTGTAGTTAAGTCTGTCATAGTTTCCATGCTCACCACCTTCTTTTTAAAGAGCATGTAACACGTACAAGTACATATTTCACTGCAGCTTGAATCTTGGCAAGTTCCTACTTAGCCTGAAGTAACTTTTAATCCAGTTTTTTGTAGTTGGTTTGCTTTAGTTTTTGGGTTTTTTTAATGGTGATTTTTGAGCTTTAAGACTATGCTGTATCTTCAAAGATGTTTGAGAATTATTATACCAGATCAATTTCCCTCAAATTAGACTTATCTCTCCTACAAAAACATATATAAGCAGTTTTTCCCCTTAATTTTGACTCTGTGAAAATACACCAATTTTAGACCTAAAAATTTTAAATGTCTCATAAGAGAATAGTATGCAAGTATATTTTTATTTGGAATAAATGACTTTCGTATACATTTGATTTTACTGCATACTTTTTTGAAGACTTTAAATATTTTACCTATTTTAAAAAGAAATAATAGATGGAAGTGTGAATATTACATAGTTTATGAAAAATTTTAATAGAAAACAAATATATAGTATACTTCCTCTTGGCTTTAGGAAATCTTTATTAGTAACTAGCACTTAATATTAACTCTGAAATAAATATACTCAAATAGGTACTATTATTTTAATCTTTTATAAGAAAAATTATTTTATAGGCATTTTCCTGAACAGTGGAAGCAGAAATCCTGGCGGTCTGACGCTTAAAGGAGCTACCTACTCTTGTACATAATGTTCTATGTTTGCTTGAAGTTTAATTCAGGACAATTATCATGAAGCATGGAAAGATGCCTATATTTTAGGCTTCACAGCACTTTTTTTTTTTTTTAAACTTGAATTTGAGTCTGTTTTCTCCCTTCCAAAAGAAACACATCCATCCCAAATTTATTTTCCTCCAGCAAATATATTGCTATTACAGAACTAACACAGTCAGTTTCAGACTCCTAACATTTCTAGAAAATGTAGCTTACCTTACAGGATTGTTTTTGTTTTTTTAACTGAACTCCCTTTCATTGATGAAAGGCTTACTCAGAGCCACATTAACTCTTTACAGCCAGAGTTAGCTTTTTCAAATTTGCCAGAAACACCCTCTTCTCCTAAATATTCCAGATTGTTTTGTGACAATGCTTTCTCTTGGTTCTCCTCCTTATATCTAATATCACCTTCTCTATTTTCTTTGCTGGATCTTCATCATGTTCACACTCAGTTACCATGGGTAAAGGCTCTGTGCTAAGCCCTCCATATTTTTGGTGATCTTATCAGTTCCCCTGATATCAATTATCTGTACATAGATGATTCCCAGATCTGTATATCCAGCCTTAACTTTTCTTGAACTCCATCCTCTTAGATTTATTGAATTTATTGAATTGAATAACCTGTAGTTACAGCAGAGTCAATATATTTAAAACAGAGCTCTTCTACTATTGAGGTTACTACCATCCTCTCATTCATCAAGGCTCACAACCTCAATGTTATCCTTGACTTCTTGTTCACACTTACTTCACATGTCCTATTGCCAGTTCTAGTCCCTTTTATCTTCACAGCATCTCTCATAAGTCCCTTTCTTTCCAGTCAACAGAGCCATCATCTGGAACAGGGGTAGGGAACCTTTCTCCTGCCAAGGGCCATTTGGATATTTATACCATCATTCACAAGCCATATAAAATTATCAACTTAAAGAATTCAAACAGTGGAAGGTTGTTTGTACCTTGCCTTTGTTGCCTTTGTTGCCTTTGTTGCCTTAGCAAATGATTGTCTGTGGGCTGAAGATTCTCCACCCCGATCTACAACCAAGCTCTGCTTAGACTATTTATCCTATTAGTTTTCTTAATATTCTTCTGCCTTGTTTTAACCCCATTTCATTCCATCTTTTATTAACTGTCAAAGTGGTTTTTCCCAAAGCATGTCTGATTGTTTCACTCAGGCCCTTTTCAGTGGTTCCATTTCACACATAGGACTCAATATAAAATGCTTTACTTGGCATTTAAAGCTCTTCACAACCTGGTCCCTTCCAACTTTTCCAGTCTTCTTAAACTTGAATCATTTACTTTGTAATTTAGTTACCAGCCTTCTTAAAATTCCTTGCTCACAGCATTCTCTCTACTGATTCTATGTTGGATTTTTTTGTTTTGTTTTTTTTTAACTGTCTGTCCCCTGTTCATGGAATGCTTTTCCTCCTTATCTTCTTCACCTACTGATTCCTGTCTTTCATTAGTACTCAGTTTCAGATTCTCTTGCACTCTTCATTACTTGCAAGTGTGCTTAGCATATTGGTGCCTGGAACATCTTATTTAATTTATTTTTCAGTGTTTAATTTCTCTCCCTGCCATCTTCTCACATTGGAAAAGAAACAAACGAAAGAAAAGAGAAGGAACAACTTTTCATTTTATTATTTATTTGTTTGTTTTTTCTGAAGCTGGGGTTAAGTGTCTGAGACCAGATTTGAACTCGGGTCCTCCTGAATTAGGGCTGGTGCTCTATCCACTGTGCCACTTATCTGCCCCCAGGAACAACTTTTCTAACAAATCTGCACAGTCAAGTAAACTATATTCCCATATCCAAAAATGTATGTCTTTCTGTAGATTTTATATATTGCCTGAACAACTCTTATTTTATAGAATATACAAGTAACATCTCAGAGATACTAAATGATCAACCATATCCATAAAAACAGAAAATTAACAGAACAGGGACTTGAAACCAGGTGCTCAGATTCTAAATCCAATAATATTTCTAAATATACCTCTTAGAAAACTTAACTTACAGCTCACAGAATGGAATGAGATAATAATGTACATGAAATGCTCTCTTGAAGTGATTTACTGCAATAAAACACTCAGGAAAAAATGCTTAAACATAAAGAAAAGAAAAATTTTTGTGAGTGAGTTTTTTGTAGTTACAACAGTTATATTTGTGCATTTATTCATATGTTCATTCTGAGGGCAAATTAGAGAGGACCAGTCCCTTTTTCTTTTGATTTACTACTTCAGGGAAATAGGACTTTAATAATATTTCTCCTGTCTTACAAATTCCATCACTGCCTGTTTGAATAACTTTCCAAATTTCGTGTTAAAGCAACAAAAATTGAGAGAATATCTTAGCTCACTCTTTAGCTGTAATTACATTGCCACTTAGATTAGTGGGTGATTTTCATTACTAGTTTTATACACTTAATATAATGAGTAGAAGGAATAGAAACAATTCAATTTTTGTTTCTTTCTTTTTCTCTTTTAATTTTATTTTATTCTGTTGCATTTTAAAAAGGCCCCTCCCCAAAGGAAAGGTTGGAGATGGGAATATAAGGGAGAAATTTATGTTCAATTCTTCAAAGAGGTGATCATTTCTGAATTTATCATAAAACATAATCCTGTTTTAAACAGAACTTTAATCATGTTTTTTTGAAAATATTGATCAGAGATAAACGTTGCTGAGTTGTAACCATACATGGTAAAGATCAATGATGTGTTATACTACGATGTAATACACTAAGTACCTTTCTTCCCATAATTATTTGTGAAGTATCAAGAAAAAATACCTTTCTTTAGAATAATATTTACATCTTTTCTTTGTACGGGAATTTGATAAATGGTGAGCAAATGATTACTTCAAGATAGAGACTTAAGATAATTGAACACAATTTTTTTTTTTTTTGGGTATATTGACACTTGACCTTTATAGTTAACTTTGTATTGGATAAATCAGTCAACATCATTAAATATATACTATGTACTAGGTAGGAACAGCTAGGTAGGACAGTGTAAAGAGCAATGGGCCTGGAATCTAGAAGACTCATCTTCATTAACTCAGCTGCATGATCCTGGGCAAATCAATTAACCCTGTTTGCTTCAGTTTCTTCATCTGTAAATATGCTGGAGAAGGAAATGACAAACCACTCTAGTATTTTTGCTATGAAAACTCCAAAAGGAGTCACAAAGAGTCAGACATGACTGAAAAACAACACATTCTAGATACCCAGCATACAAAGCCTAGAAGGAAATAGTCCCTACTCTCAAAGACCTTATGTAAATGAATTATATCTCGAGGGTGATAGTACTGGTTTTGTCAGTAAAGTTGCTTATTTCAGTCTAGATAAATTCTATCCTATTCTTTTTTCTTCTGTATTTTAAAGAATTTTGCCAATGTTGTTTAAATAGAACTAGTTCTTCTGCCTAAATGGCTATAAAACAGTGTATACCCTTTAATCCAGCAATTCCACTAGTCTATCTCAAAGAAATTAAGGTTGAAGGGGAAAGGGGGGCAAAGGACCCATGTGTACAAAAAGAATTATAGCATTTCTTTTTGTAGTAGCTCAGAATTAAAAACTGGGTGGGGAGGCGGATGCCCCATCAGTTGGACGCCCATCAGTTGGACAATAGTAATGGAATCTTATTGTGGTGTAAGAAATGTCATGGGACTGTTTGTAATTTGTATATTTTGTCTTTTAAAACTTGTTTGAATATTTATCTGTTACAGAATGTTTCCCTTAAATACTTGTGTACAATTGTATGTTGTTTTAATGTGAAATCTTTGTATCTATATAAATAAAATTGATAGAAATTTAAGTGGCAGAATTTGAAAGGACGATACTATTCTTTATCTGCCAATATAAAGTGTATGGTTATTTTGTTTATACCGTTTTTACTATATCTGAACTTATCTACAGTATTCATTGTAAATAGTAATAATAGTTACCAGCTCCTTAAGTAAATCCAAGATAATTTTCAGGCTTTGAAATTGTTTTTTAAAAAATTTAGGGAACCAATCTTTAAAGTTGAAGACTATTAAAGTTTTTTAGCTTTAAAGACAGGGTCACTGATTTCTTAGTTAAAAACCATAGCAATCCTACTGTCAAAAGATGCCATGTATTCAGTTCCCATAAATATGTTCTTGCATTTGCTTTAAGACTACAAAATAATGTCTTTTCAGAAGACTAGAAGAGTAGTTGTTATCTTTTGATCACTTATGGAAAAAAATAGTTTTTCATTAAAAAAGAGCTTTCTTCTAGAATTAAAGAGTTTTAGTGGTCTTTTTTTCCCTGCTATAAAGGAAATATGGATTGAAAGTTATTCAAAATAGCCAGGAATATATAATCTGCCAACAATTGAAATTTGTCTTTAAAGGCATTATAAGTACTTTTGTGAAAGGTCTTCAAGGTATCTGGTCTCCAATTTCAAGAAGATCAGCAAAAACAAACAAATGTGACCTTATAAACAAAGGAATCAAATTTTCTAATTTCCCCTAATTTTTAGTTAATTTTTTTGGTAATACTTTTAAAATAATCACAAGAATGAAATATTTCTTTTTTTTTATGTGTGCAGATTAAAATAGATAAAATGTTAAGGAAAAGTAAATAGCTTTAAAAATGTATAGAAATAGGTGTTTTTATGTGGTTAAAAAAAAAAAAAAAGCTGAGCAGTCTTGACGGAGGGGGGGAGTGGGGGGAAGGTAATGAAAGTAACCAGTATCTATTGAAAGCTCAATTCTTTGATATGCCAAGAAAATAGTGACTTACAAACTTAAAGCATATAGCAAAACATTGTGACAAGCATTTTCGCTTTAGAGTTTTTGTTATAATTTTAATAAAAAAAGATTGATTTTTCTCTTTTCTTCGTCCCTTTTGTTGCTTTCTGTTGGTTAGATATTAAAACAGCTGAAGGCAACTAGTTTTGTATTTTCATATGTACACAGATCTTCTGATTCTGCTTTACTCATTGTGTATACATAGTTGAAACTAAACTAGTTTTAAATTTCTCCAAAGGGGACTATGCTATACTTAAGGAGATTACCAATTGAAAAAGCTCATGTGTCACTGATTGCGTAACTCTCCTACTCTGGAGCATTTAAGGGAAAAAAAATTTTGGGGAAAAAAATTAAAAGGTTCTTTAGTTGACTTCCAGATTCTGTTAATCAAATGCACTTAATTAGAAAGTACATGTTGGAGAGGTTAGCAGCAGTTTCTAAGGAGTACCCCCACCCCTAGGCAGATTATATCAGCTCATCCAGGAAATCTGTAAAGATTTGGAGCTGTGCAGTAGAGTGTAAAGTGAATTAGAGGATTAACTCTGACTGTGCATCATTTGTATAAATGTCATTGGTAACTCGGAAGATTTCAATCAACACCTGAAATGTTAGTTTTGAAGTCCCAGACTTATACATTTTGTTGGCTATGGTGCAATGTATACAGAAGAAAATAATTCACTTTTTCAATCATAACTAGTTAATGGAAAATTACAGTAAAATTTGAACAGGTGGGAGCATGTCAAAAGCATATGCATTTGAAAAGCAAAATTTTAGTAAGTTGCACTATTAACTTTTATATTCTTACTCCAGACTTTTAATCAATGGACAGATTCCCAAGAACCTTTCATAGAAAATAGCTATGATCAGTTCTATCTAGGATCACTTATGTCATTTGGTTGAAGTAGCCTCCTTATATTACGAATAGCCTCCTTATAGCTGTGGAATTAGATGAGTATTTATGAGATCTGAGAGAGCTAATGTAAATAGAAATCTTCAAATTATATTGATCTTGGAAATCTAGTCACAAATAAATACAAATCATCAAAATTTAATCAAAACTAAATGATAATACTGTTGATATAAAAATGAATGCTAAGATTACAGACGCTACTTAAAATTTGAGAATACCATAGGATTTGGAAGAGAACAACCTCCCCCTTCCCCCCCCCCAAAAAAAAAAAAGTCATCTGTTCTAATCTCACACACATTATTTATTCAGTCATTTATTTCTTTGTTTGTTTGTTTATTGCTGAGGCAATTGGGGTTAAGTGACTTGGCCAGAGTCACACAGCTAGGAAGTGTTAAGTGTCTAAGACCATATTTGAACTCAGGTCCTCCTGAATTCAGGGCTGGTGCTCTCTCCACTGCACCATCTAGCTGCCCTTTACCTTTATATTTCAAATGAAGAAGCTAAAATTCTGAGAGGTAAAATGGTTTGTTTAATGTTATTTGAACAACAGGTGATAAAACAGAATCTTGACCTGAATTTTCACAATCTAGCACTCTTTTTATATCCTACTGGTTCCTTAGAAAAGAGCAGTAATTCTACGCTACTGCTGCCCCTAACCCAGTTGTTGGAAGTTTTCTTACTTAGTTTTTTAATTGATACCATTACCTGTTTCTACTTATTTCCAATTCCTTTCTCACCTTTTAGGTATTTTTTTTTTTATTATTTCTGCAAAAAACCTTAGGGTTTTTTCTATTAACATTTGTCATTTGTTAGGTTTTTAGAAGAAAGACAAGTATTTTGCTATTCCCAGGTATTTGAGAAAACTCACCTAAATATTCTTTGAGCTGTACAAAATGACTTAGAGAATAGTTCTGAAGAGAAACATCATATTGTAGATAGAAACTCTTTAGTTAGGAGATGATTCTTGGCATTGTCCCCTAGTGTGTGTTCTCCCCTTTATGAAGGAAGACCTTAAGTTTTAATCTATTTTTAAAAGTATTTCCTTACCCACCCCCTATTTGTTCCATCTATGCTTTTTTTTTTTTTAACTTAAGGAAAGTTCCCTGTGTCCCTTCCAAAGTGTCCCTATGGGGTAAATCTGTCCAATCTCATAAATTATATATTTTATATATATATTACGAGGCAAGTTCTATTATGAAAACCATGATGTGAAATGTTCATAGAGAATTCCCTTGTAAAGGAAGCTGATCTTATATAAGGAAAACCTTTGGCCATAATCATGTTTTACTGTTATAGTGGGATCCAAGTTCTGTTGCTCAATTGTCTTTTATTTTTCCATAGAACAAAACATTAAGCTGTTTGGTTTTGTTTATTTGCTTGCTTGTTTTCCTTTTTGCTGAGGCAATTGGGGTTAAAGGACTTGCTTTATAAGGGTCACACAGCTAGGAAGTGTTAAGTGTCTGAGACCAGATTTGAACTCGGGTCCTCCTGACTTCAGGGCAGGTGCTCTATCCACTGCATCACCTAATTGCCCCAAAGCTGTTCTTTTTATATTGTTAGGCTGACTAAACACAGTAATGAAATGTAAACTTTATATTTTCTCCTTTCTGAGTTGTCAGTGGATGTTCAAAGTTGAGAATACTGTAAGGGACCCAAGGGGGAAAATATCTACAGTATATCACACAGTATTACATTTGTATGACCTCAATTTACTTTGTAGATTCAGCTAGCCTGCAACTTCTTCAAGGTCAATTAGGGAAGATCTCTTGCAAATTTGGCTAATTATGCTCTGCTTAAAATTAATGAATCAAAAACTCAAGAAACTTTCAGAAGGATCCTGTGAAAGAGGGAGCAAAACAGCATATTGCTTTTGTAAGAGATTAGCTTCATTCTTTATTTTGATTGTTGCTTATTGTTAAATATCTTCTTTGCCCTTCCATTTCCTCCTCTCCCTCCCTCTCAATCCCTCCATGCCTTTTTGAAATATTTGAAAGGACATTGATTTGTATCTCAACCTATTAATGTTTCCAGTATCCTAACAAAATATGTTTTATATCTTTTGTTTGTAAACTGTTAGGGTATCAGTACATTTATAATCTTGTATATAAAAACCTATAACAAACATACTCTTAGGAATAATATTAGTTTTTATTCAGTGCATACCTGTGTATTACTTAAGAAATTGTAAATTTAATATTATGAGAATGACAATTTTGAATATTAGTTTACTTTAACCTTCTTAGACAGTTCATTGATTTTCTGAGCTAGTTGGTGTTCACTTTTGTGCCTGACCAAGTATTACTCTTTCTTCTCCCCTCTCCCTCCTAATGTGTCTGCTATTAACCTTCCCTTCCTCTTTTCTGGAACCCAAGTCAATACCAGATTGTAGATACATGTATTTGCTTGAAGAAATAGAGCCACTGTAATACAATATATCACTTGTCCTTTTAAAAGTAAAGCACTGGGGGGAATAAAGGAAAAGAATAAAGAAAGGATATTTGAAATGTATGTTATTCTAAAATGCTTCCTTACTATATTTGTCATGTCTTAGTCTAAATAAATATTTCTTTTCCATAGTTACTAACAACTTATAAATACATTTTTTCTTATGTTAATTTCTGTACTTCATGTATTTTATAAGGAAAATAAAGAATAAAAGATTTTTTTCCTTCCAGAAAAAAGCATTTATCCCACACTACTCTGCTTTTAAAAGAGCAGCCAAATAGCTGAAACTGAAGAAGAGAGTGCTGAGGGCAGGGAGACCTGTCACTTTCTCCCTTTTCGAGAAAGATATTTGCTGGAAATGTCCCTAAGAGAAAGGAAAGCTTTTATATCTTGATTACTAAAGGAGAGAAATGTTAGATTAATTTTGTCACTTAATGCTCTAATTCTTATGTAGAGTGTCTTTTTAGTAAATGGGTGTAAGAATCTCAAAAATTATTAAATAATGGTGTTAGAGGCAAGATATTATGAAGCTTACCCTCATCCCCACCCCTTTATTTAGAAATGTAAAATAAAAAAATTTTTTTTCAGAAGAGAATGGCTAGGAATTACCCAAGTCAGTAGGTTTTTTTCATTCTCTTCTAGTTTTGTTTTTATCCTTTCTCTTTTAAATCTACAAAATCAATGTTACCCAGAATGTTGATATTTAAAGGGAACATTTAGCATCTTTATTTTGTAGATTGGTGACATTGTGCAGGAATGTTTCAAGATAATTAAAATATTTAAATATATTTTATAAGAAAATATAAATTATTTTTCCTAGCAACAAATTATTTCTCTTGACTGAAAGGGACTTTAAAATGAGATTACTTATTGGAATAAGAGAAATTTTTATATTTTTTAATTGCTACTGCAAATAAACGAAACAAAACCATACTGATAATTTAAGTTCACATCAAGAATTTGTCTTTTTAGGAGATAATGCAATAGCCTGGGAAGAACTACTTAATTATGGGTTGAGCGTAGGTTCTTTGAAATGAGCTATTAATTAAAAATGTTTTTCATTTCTTTTGGAGAAGACTAGCACCTTCACAATTAAAATCTTGTAAGAATTAGAATTCTGTTTTGGTTAAACACAATATAATCTATGCATATTCTTTTCTTCCAAATCTGAATTGCCTGATGGATAGGCATTTTGGCTCAAACATAAGCTGTTAGTCAAAGAAGCAGGGATGGGAGGACAGAAAAAAAATAGGCAGGAAGAACCAGAAGAGTGATCTGACTGGGAGAGAGATACTTAATAGATAATAACACTTTCCTACAGCTGCCACTTTGGGAAACATTATACACTATACTAAAATGTCCATTTTTAATCACTTCCATAATGGCAAAATTTAAGAAATGGTAGCTGTATGAGTGGTAAGAATGCAGCAGATATGAAAGTAGAATCAACAATTGGTTATAGAGGGTTAGTGATAAGGAAGAATGAAGATGAAAGATGACTTCTAGATGATGAAATCTGAATGATAACTCTTGATAGAAATACAGATATAGAGGGGGGATGGGTTTGGAAGGAAAGGTACTGAGTTCTTATGAATTTGAAATACCTTTATAACATTCAGATAGAGATGTCTAACAGATATAGGGGTTTAAAAGTTTGGAAAAGGATGAAGGTCTACTTAGATTTAGAAGTTATTTGCATAAAAATGATACTTTAATTCAAGGAAGATGATGAGAGCAATTTTTTTTTTTTTTGGTACTATGCTGGATGCAATACAAAATGAATTATGAGATATAACTCTTCATCTAGGAGTTGACAAAGACAAATCTCATTAATGCAGAGATTAATCAGTCTACAAGTAAACATCATGTTAGGGCTCTGGGGACATGAAGACAAAAAAATGTAACAGTCATTGCCCTCAGGGAGTTTATATTCTATAGGGTGGACAATATATACAAAATAAATACTAGGTAAAGTGGGGGTGGGGAACATATGCCGCTCTGGGGATTGGGAAATTTTCATTTAGAAGATGTCATTTGAACTAAGTTTTGAAAAAAAGAAAGTATTCCAGAAACATTCTAGGCATGTGGACCAGCCAGTGCAAAGACAGGATAGATTATGGAATGATATATTTAAGGAAGGGGGGAAAAATCAATTTATCTGGACTGCAGTGTGTAGAAAGGGGAGTAAATTGGACCAGTTTAGGAAAAATTAAAAATAAAAAACCCAAAACAGTAGAGCTTATATTTGATGCTAGAGGCAATAGAAAAGTATTAGTATTTGAGTAGGGAAGGGACATGATCAGACCTGCCTTTTCAAAAAGTTACTTTGTCTCTGTAAGTACAGAGAGAGATAGATTAGAGATCTTGTAAAGGTAAAATGAAAAATTTTTGTCAACTGATTAGATGTGGAGGAATGAAGGAGAATGAACAGTCTATAGGCTACCCTCTATAGAAATATTTAGAAGAGGGGAGAATTCACTTAGGGACATGATTCAGTGGGAGATGCAAAAGGACCTGAGTTTCAAATATCTAAGAGAAAGTAAGAGCTCGCTGTGTGGATTTAGGAGGCATCAGTATAGAAGTCAAGTCAAATCAGCCAGCATTTATTGAGCTCTGAAAGATAAAACTCAAAGGCTAAGGACTTTTTAAAAAGACCAATAGATTTAATAATTAAGATTGTTAATTAGTAAGTGTAGGAAGAGTAGTTTCCATAGAATTGGAAGATTGGAAATTACAAATTACAAAGGATTTAGAAGAGAAAACTGGAGGCAGTGAGGATAGAGCTTTTTTTCCTAAGGATGAAAGTGAAAGAGATGGGGATGAATGATAGGATCCAATGAGGATTTTCTTCTGGTTAGGGGAAATTTGGGCATGTTTGTTGGTGACAAGGAAAAAAACTAGTTGATTATGGGAGCAGTCTGCTGGAGAACATATAGAGTCCTATTAATGTTGGCACAAAAAATACTGTATATTGCATGCAGATAATAGGATTTGTGTGTGTGTGTGTTGAAATTTTTGAAAATCAATTATTAATAGAGGAAATTACTACATCAGTATGAATTTTTCAACTAATTAAAAGAACTCATGCTAGCACAAATTATACCAGTATCTTCTTACATTTACTGTCCTTCAGAAGCCCTCTCCATTCTTGGGTCATTCAGTCATTAAGCACATACTTTGTGGTAGGAACTATGCTAATTGCCTGTGTGCTCAAAAAACACATCATATCTAGATGATCAACTGGATTATGTTCTGTCCACAAATACCATAGTCACATCTACATGGGCTGCCAAGTTTGCAGAGAACATCTCTCATAACAACCTTGTGAGTTGATATTATAGATATGACTGTTTCCCATTTACATATAAGAAAAAAAAAGGGTTAGAAAGGTAGGGAGAGTGACTTCAACTCCTAAGTGTGGCATTCTGTCTAGTGAGTCACACTAGTGAACTAGTTCAGAAGCAAATCAGATACAAAGGAAGATAATAATATTTTAAGGGATAGTCCCTGATCTGTTGATGATTTTGTTTGTGTATATTTTTCCCCAATGTTTTCTAGGCAAAGAATGTATACAACAGCTAGCTGAAAACACTAGGTATTTCAGAAGACGATTGAAGGAGATGGGCTTCATCATTTATGGAAATGAAGATTCCCCTGTGGTGCCTTTGATGCTGTACATGCCAGCTAAAATTGGGTAAGTCATAGAACAACCTTTTTAAACCCTTTTGAACTTCAGACAGCTAGTTTGAGAATATGTATTTTCTGGAGTATATGCTGTTGGGAAAATTCTTTAGCTTTTTTATTAATAGAAAATAAAATAGCCTGTACTTCCTGAAGATTTTACAAATCAATAGAATCAGAGTTAATAATTTATTAATAATAATAATATCTTTATTATTTATGCTTTATAGTATTTCTAGAACTTGCAAGAGGTGCTTTGGTGTTGGGATTTTGGGGAAGCCCTATGGTATAGTATACAGAATCTTGAACTTGGAATAAGATCTATGTGCAAATTTTGCTTCTGTGTTTTACTAATTATGGATGATATGGCCAGTATTTTACTTCTCTCAACTCCAATTTACTCCTCTTTAAATTGAGGATTATAATATTCATACTATTTATCTCACAGGATTGTTGCAGAAGCACTTTACAAATCTATGTAGCTGGCTTTTCTGAATTACTAATATAATAAGATTGTTTTTAAGTGGATTTAGCATAGATATCCAAAACTTGTAAGGATCTTGAGTCTGCTAGGCCAGTTGCCTGTCATCAGATAGGTCTATATCTAAACTATTTCAGAAAGATACACAAAATTATATAAATTCTAAAGCATTTATTTACAAAGAGAGAAAACAATGAAGCTTTAGAATAAGATAAAGAAGTAGATGGATTTAGGGAAATAGGCTGATCAAAATAATGTTTTTCCTTAATATAATGGTGAGGCATTCCTCAGGTTTTTTTTTTTTTATTCTTATTATAGAGTATTAACATTAAAAATGCTGGAGAGCAGTCAGCTGGATATGGCCTAAAGAAAACTGCTGCTGTTAAAGGACTAGTAAAGAACAAAAATTTTCATTTTAAAGAAGTTTGAACGACTTTAAGGAAAAATTATTTGTTTTAAACTGTTCCATCAACATGATCAAAGGAAAAGGGGCAATTTAATTAAGCAAATACCTTCCAGGGTTCTATTTAGACAAGATTAAGATGTGAAATCATTAGCTTATATCTAAGGTGAACCATTTTGCTACCATAACACTCCAGAATGCAGGCAGAACCAGATTAAAATGTAATTGGGAATTATTTAACAAAGTAAATAAAAAATACAGTATGACAAAGATAATGGCAATACCTGGTTTTATGAGTTAATATGTACTCATAGGGATCCTTATGTAGTTTGGTGGTTCTATTTCTATTTGATTTTGATAACACTGCCTTCTACCACCAGCTTGGCTTGAAATGGAAGGGAGATTAAATGAAATTGTGTGATTTTTCTAAAGCTGGTGATGAACTAACTGGTCCTGCAAAAAGAAAGAGCTTAATTTCAAAGGCAGTCTTGTTCTCAAGCTAATCAAAGAAGTTCAGAGTCTAGAATTATTTTCAGTTCTAGATGCTAGAACCAATTGGCCAACCTTTCAGTTCAAAAACAACCATATTGGAGCTGATTCTTTTATTTTGGACAATAACTTGATCCACCTGCTAGTTGTGAAACCTGCCAAATTTCTTATTCCAAAATCCAAGGTTTAGGCTGAGTTCATTTAAGCCCTGTAGGTCATTGTAGTATAACAGAAATAGGTTATTTTACAAATCTATTTAAACCAGCCTTGCTAGAAAACTCCTTCCTCTGCCAAATATAATCTTTCAACTTTGTGAGTGAAATCCGTTTGGGGGTAAGACCCCTTAAGGAGTGAACAAAAGAAACCTTTGTATTGTGTCAATTCCAGAGCTAAAAGAAGGCAGTGGGTGATTCAAAATGTAGTTCCACCAAAGAGTAGCACAGTTCATGACAACAGGAGCCTTATTCTTATTCTTCCTGATTTTCTTTCTTGTTTTTCCCCCCTTTTAGTGCATTTGGACGGGAAATGTTGAAGCGGAACATTGGTGTGGTTGTGGTGGGATTTCCTGCCACTCCAATTATTGAATCCCGAGCTAGGTTTTGCTTGTCAGCAGCACATACCAAAGAAATACTTGATACTGTAAGTTTTCCAGTTTGGGGCATATTTACAGTAGTGATAATTGTGTCTTATATGGGCCTAGATATAATGGAATTATTCATAAAATTACCCTCAATTTTTTGTACCTCAATTTGAATAGTGTCTAACACAGATGGTGGTAATAGACAACTTTTTACATCTCTCTCCTAATACCTTCTTCCTTAAGTCAGACAAGCAAAATGGTATTCAGATATCTGAAGAACATGTCCCCTTTTTCTTATAAAGGATACAAAGATGACATAATTTCCTCTCTTGTTATCCTTATTTTAATCTATCCCCTTATTTTAACAGAGATGAAATGATGTATCCCATCATAGACCACTAGTTTGGTGATAGAGATGAGACTTCAGCTAATAGCATGACTCCTAGTACTAGATCCTTTCTTATACATGATATTTAATATTTCCTGTAATTAGTTGCAATTCCATTAATGAGCAATTGAGAGAAAGGGAAAAAAATCTGTAATTTTGCAACCACTTATTTTATATTTTAAATTTTCCAAATTCTTAGGGCTTTCTAAAGGCCCCTCTTCTTATTTCAACAAAGCAAAGTGATTAGAATCTTTTAAAATGTGCTTTTTCCCCTTACATTTGGCAGCTACCTTATTTAACTTTGAGTTTAGCTCAATGACCCTTTATGCTCCAATTTCTGTGGTCTCTTTAATCCAATTTCTGAACCCTGTCTTGGGAATACTATAGCCTCACATTCTGTAAAGCTATAAGGGAGAAAAAAAATCATTTGAACTCCATGCTCATGTAGATTTAATGCCTTATGCTAGATTTTAAGACAGAGAGTTGCGTTTGATTTTCTGGTCTGCCCTTGTACTTTTCTTTTAAGCAGGGATTATGAGTGTTCGTTGCATGCTTCTTCTGTGGCTATAGTGAAAAATAAGACCAACTCTGAGAAACAATTTAGACTTGTTCAATATGGTTATCCAGTTTCTCTTGCAGTTATGGAAATTGTAGGTGAACTAGTGAAGTAATTGAGTGTAGTCTTTCCACAAATTTTCAAATATCTGGGAATATTCAATTTAGCCTTTAATTTTTAACCTTATGATAGTTTTAAATTGCATTTGAAATGTTCACATCTCATGGCCTTTGGGAATAGGCTCTTCTTGTGGGCAAACCTATCATAAAATAAAATAATAATCAAATTCAAATTACAGCCTTTGTGAACAATGACTTTTCCAACAAGATTACATAAATTAGATTTGTTTTAAGGGATTAAATTTACTTTCATAACCTGTTATATTTACATTTCAAGGATATTGTTAAAGAACAAGTTGGGACGGGACTCTTAATAATTCATTTATTTCTAATCCATGGGAAATCCTTACATGATCTTATATGATGTAAATAAAATGTAATTATTTGGTGATTTTTCCTGATTAAAGCAAGAATTACATAAAAGTACTTGAAATCATTGTTCCTAAATGAGGTTGGCCACCTCAAATCAATGCAAGTATTCCAAATTAAAAGAATAAAAGAACTGGGGGACCAGTCCAGTTAAGATGATTACCTGGAATATTGCCTCCTCTGAAGCAATACATTCAGCCCTATCATTAATAGCATGGTGTTTTCCTAAGAAACCACTATCCAGTGATTCATAAGTTCAGGATAGACTATTTGTTATTAAATGGTGACATATATGTAATGCTTCCTTATTCCTGTTCTTATTAAATAAACCCACGCAATGGGCATTAGTTTTCAGTTACAATTTATAGCTGTTTTATGTAAATAGAACTTCCTTGACTGGAATATTTGGCATGGGATCAGAGGGAAACCTTGAAACCTGTATCCCTTTGGGCCAGTGTGGGTTTTTTCTTTCATTTTATGGTGATGAAAAATATTACACTCTTCTAAAATCAGAGTTCACAAATGCCATTTCCTTTGTGGTCTTGGCAAGTCACATGGTCTTTTTCTTTTAAATTAATAAAATCCTAAATCAGAGTTTAGGAAAAAATGGTTAATGGACTTTCCCAGCTGAAATTCAAACTTAAATTGTTTCCATATGGAGCTTTTAGTTCAATATCTTCTCAAAGGTGCCTACTGTTCTAGAGACAAAGTTCAGCTTTTAGTAAACTCTCATGTTTTCTCCATTTTGGAATGAAGAATGTCTTTCTGCTCAGCCTAAGAAGCTTGGAGGAGCTATTTTATTTTCATTTTTCTCATTGCCATTTTTAAAAGAAGCATTCCTGATTACCTAACATAAGTAGTTCAGTTTAACAATTAATGGCTTTTATAATGACTTAACAGTTAAGCCTTTGGAAGAGGGTATGCAAACCAGAATCTTTGAGAATAATATTGTTGCCACAGGATTGAAAAGAAGTTGTTCAACCCACATTTGTTTTTGTGATTTTTGGCTTGTTTTTTTTTTTTTTTTTTTTTTTCAACAAAACAAAACCAAAAAAAAAACTTGGGCTTCAGTGGGCTTGGGCCTGCCAAGAAATATACCTATCACCTCTCATAAGAGCCCCAAAAGGCAAGCCACTTATCTCTATGAGTAATTCCATCTCTTCTGATCGGATTAGCTAGTTGATATTTAGCAACTCTAAGGGTTAAAATACTTGGCTAATGGTAAATTTTAATTAGAGGAGCTTGGCCTCTTCTAGGAGATAGAGCAGAAAGTCTCAAGGTAGGAGTGCAAGCTTTGGGATGTGGAATGTATGGCAAGAGGGGAAAGTGCAAAATCCCCTTTTCACAATTCATTTATGAAGAACCTATTTGGCTTGGTGCTGAACAAGAAGAATTAAAACAAAGTCTCTCTCTTCTGTTTTCTTCTTTCTTTCCTGGTACTAGTCCTCTCACTGAGAGAGTTGTATTTGTGTTCTTTGACTTATAGTAAACAATTTTGCCAACCTTTTTTAGAATGTTCTGCTCTAGGTCTGATGCTTTGTGGTGGAGAAAACCTCCATCATATTAATTCTTTTGTCTGCACTAATAATATTCAGAAATTGATTGAGAAATTTTCCAGTAGTGTCTTAACTCATTTATAGGAAGGAAAGATATTTATTTTAGATGAAGAAAAAAATTAAATGTTCAATGAGACAAAACAGTGTGAAAATACATTCAGACATGTAGGAAAAGAAGAGATGAATAAAAGATTGCAGTACATTAAAAACTAACTGCAGAGAAAGTGGTTGAGAGTCTTATTTCTTTAAAGAAAGTTTGAGGGACAGCTAGGTGATGCAGTGGATAGAGCACCAGCCCTGAATTCAGGAGGACCTGAGTTCAAATCTGGTCTCAGATACTTAACACTTCCTAGCTGTGTGACCCTGGGCAAGTCACTTACCCCAGCCTCAGGGGGGGAAAAAAAAGAAAGAAAGTTTGAAATATTAACTATCCAATTGAAACTTGTATCTTTGAAATATTTTCCCCCTCTTTACCTGTTGAATTCCTAGCCATCCTTTAAAGTCCAAATCAAATGACATTTCCTCCAGGAATCCTTCCTGGTAGCATCCTTCCCATTCAAACCTCACATATTTGTAGTCTTGACAAAATATATAAATATATAAATATATAAATATATATATAAAATATATTTAGTCATTTATTATTATATAATGCATATTTTATTCACATTTTCCCCTTATTTTTGAGGCCAAGAATCATGTTTTATCTCAACTTTGTTATTTCTCTTAGTACCATAATATTTAACACACTGTAAGTGATTAATAAATGTTAATTCTGTTTGTAGGAGGATCATTCTGGGGGGAAGAGAATGTAATTTTTTTTTTTTTTTTTTTTTTTTTTTTTTTTTGGATCACTTTGGTGGTTGAGGTTTTGGTTTTCTTGTTTTTCTTCTTTGTTTTAACAAGTCAGCAAATATTTATTTAATACATACTGTATGCATAGCAGCATGCTAATGATTAGAAGCACAGAGACAAAAATAAAACAGTGCCTGTCTTACAAAAATTCACTAATCCAAGAAGAGAGATGAATGATATCAGCCAGTACATTTGATGATATTCATAGGTTCTTCAGCGTATCCCAAATTTATGCTTCAGTTAAACAATTCACATCCTGATTTTCTAATGTTAGGCCTACATGGAGGTTGATATTCTATTCCCTAAACCTAATAGTGTATAGTAGGCACTTTAGAGACCTACAAAAGAAAAATATAGTCCCCACCTTAAAGGAAAGATCTCTGGTTGAGTGAAGAGAATTTTTTTTTTTTTTAGCTGTATGTACTGTTTTCCTGACTACTGAATATTAGAGTATAGCTTACTCTATGATGGAACCAAAAAGGTGAATCCTCTATAAGTAACTGTGGTGAAGGAGACATGCAGGTGTCCTCCTGATTAGACTGATTATTTTTTGTCTTTGCTTTCATCAGGCATTAAAGGAAATAAATGAAGTTGGGGATCTGTTGCAGCTGAAGTATTCCCGTCATCGGTTGGTACCTCTGTTGGATCGGCCCTTTGATGAGACTACATATGAAGAGACAGAAGATTGAGCCCTCTTGGTGGCCTGTAAAGGACACCCTCCCTTACCCAGGACAATATGTGGCCTTTCTGAGCCCAGTCTAGGAACCACACTTCTGTGGCTGCTTCATGTAAAAGACATTTTCTCACAATATTGAAGGTGACCACATCCAATCCAAATGGCATTTTGTAAATAGTGAAAGTTGTTTCACGTTCTTTCTCTGCTGCATCTCTCCTTCAAAGAAAGGTGTCTTATTCTTTGCCTTCCCAATCCTCACACAAACACAAAGTTTTGGAAGGGAAAAAAAAAAGGTTTTGTTTTATAGTTCTTGTCCTGGTGAAATCACGATATCTTAGCCTGCCTTTGGCTAACCCTGTAAACCAGTCCCTCCCCTCACATTTTTCCTCCATCACTCTTGTCCTGAGTAACCATTCTCTGCACAGATGTTGGGTATAGAGTGGTACCTGCAAAGAGAATTCACTGCATTCCTCCTCCTTAGGAAGCAAGTGCCTTCCACTTATCTCCCAATTAATTATCTCCCAACCAATTACTTGAAAGTAATTAATTTAAAACCCTAATTTAACCAGATAATCAACCAAAGCTCTCTTTATTTAATTTTGTCTTAAGTTTAAACACTTGAAACTTAGCTTTAATTTTTTTTTTTTTTAAGATAAATGTTGCTGACAGGATCATTATGTAACTCCCCCTGGTCATGGCCCTCCAAGACTTTGTCCAGTATCCATTTTCATTCTGGCCAACAGATGTGTCTTACTTTGCCATCAAGTGTTTCCTCATGATAGTCACAAACCTAGAGTATGTCCAAACAGGACAGAATTTCTCCCCATTAAGCATGTTTAATATTTATGAGATAGCCATATCCCATTCCTATTTAATCTCCTTTTGCTAATGAAGGCAAATTCCTGTTTTGGTATTTCATGTACAAAGCCACTGCTGGCTGTGAGACAGGATTTTGTACAAGAAGGGGTGCTGATAGGATCTCAGAGAAAAGTATTGATGTAATTGACCACAGTTCATGAATCTCTTTCTTATTGCTTCCTCTATCTCAGAATTGTGGCTGTCCAGGGGAAAAGTTGTTTCCAGTCAAGACTTAGAATGCTTGAGTAAAAGAGGGATAAGTTCTCTGCCTGGAAACCACTCAGTATATTTCTATGAAAGGATTAACAGTGCTACACTAGCTTTTTTAAAAAGCTCACTTCCTTCTTCAGGTTTTATCCTGATCACTATTTTCTTTTGTTGTTTTCCATCAAAACACCTACTACATGAAAGAGATACGTGGTTACATTGATTATTTTAACCTGCTTCTGACACTGAGAAGCTTTCCTGTTTCCTTGTTAGCTGTTTTCTTTTTTCTGAGCAGTTCAGATTGCATCCTTCTTCTGAATTGGATTCCTTGGACCCTCTGCCAAGGGGTACTACTTATATATTCCATGTATATCACACAGCCAGAAAGAAAATCTGGATACCACCATTCCAAAGTTATTCCTCTTCTTTTAATCAAAATCTAAGGGAAAAATGTTCTTGACTTTATTATGTCCAAACTTATCCTGTCTTTCCAAAAGATAAGGGACCATCAATCTTCTCAGGGGAAGGTTGGGAAAGGAATGGAAAAGTGTTTTGTGTATGGATTTTTGCGTATTGTGTATGTTTTCAAACCATTTGTTTTACTGGCAAAGTTTCTCATCTCAAATTCTATCCAGGCAGCTTGTTATAAGCTATAGTATGTTTGTGAAGAAATACTAAATTGTTAAGTAGAAAGCAGAAAAAATACTATTGAAAGGGTGGATTTGTTATTTGCTTTAGTGTATTAAATATGTTGATTTCCCTTATACCCAAACTGAAAGTCTTTGGGTCAAGTCTACAGTTTGTGTTGTTTTGGTTTTTATTTTTGAAGAAAGTTGAATGGAGGTGGAGAAGACTATGGGTAATATATATATATATATATATATAAGTTTTTTTAAAAATGAAGTAACAGAAAGAGAAATAGTCCTTTGGCATAAACCAAGCAAATAGCTAGCTTTTCCTAAATGAGTGCTTTTCCATCATAGCACCAATATGTCAACCAGCAACTTCTGCCTGTTAGTTGAAAAGAATCTCCAAAATCTCATTCTTAGACTTTCAAATTAGTACATTTTTCTCCCCTACCATTTACCTTGGGAATAAAAGAAGTGGTAGCAAATAAAAATGTGCAACATTTTATGGCCAGTTTTAAAAATTGATATTATCACATTATGCCAGTGTAGAATAAACTTGAACAAGTTTTAAATTTAAACTATGGTTTTATTTATAAGGGATAAAACCCTTGTGTTATCCAGAATTCCATGCTTTCTCAGAGAGAATGAATTACACAAAATGACTGGTTGTCTCCCTTTTTGATACTATGATACCTATGGTATAGTCAGACTTATAGTATCTTTATTTAACTAACTGTTTTGAAATCATTAAGTCTATCTGTTGGTTAATGAGGTGGAATCTGGTACACTAGTCAAAACAGGACATCCTGATAAACTATGTTGTGGGAATCTGATGGGATTCTAAGATTGATCTGTTAATTAATTATCACCAAAAGCTGGGATCCAAAGTATTATATTAAGTACTGCAAAATATGCTGTTTTTTTCTTTCCTCATTTTTACCTCTCCTCTTATCTGCCCTCTGTCTCTTTAGTGAATGATTTAAGCTGTTTTGAAGTTCATGTTCTTTGGAGAACACATCAAATCAGTCCTCCCATCTGAGAAATAAAGTTGTTGAATTCAAATCCAGAAGCTATCTCCCTACACATCCAGTCATATGAATCAGGTATAACAAGTAGGAAGGATTGAGGTGGTAACCTCTTCTGAATTCATTTATGCTTTCACCAAACACTTCACAGGGTGCTTGTTTTAATACAAATAAAGATCATAAAACATTCCTGGAGAGATTTCCTTTAGGAGTAGGACCTTGGAGAGTCTTCTGGTTATTTTTGGATAGAATCATCTTTTCAGTTCTTTGAACATGCAATTCAAGAACTCAACAATATTTTGATCACTTTATTGAGACTTCACTTCTCAATATCATTTTGGAGTGAAAGAAAAGGGGCATTACTTTCTGAATTCTTTTTCCTTAATTTACTTTATTTCCTTACTCAAGTTCTTTTAATTTCTTTTTTTCTTTTCTTTCCTGCAGAGGAAACTGGTATAATATATTGTTTATGGTATTTTATGATGATACATCAGAAATTTTTTATTATTTCAAATTGGATGCAGATATGTGAGTCTCTCCAAATGCATTTGGCCTAAATTGTTTGGGTTTTCTAAGGGACTAGCATCCTTTTTATCCCCTCTGAACCTTAATGTGGAATCAGCCTCCATATTTTTTGACAAATATATATTATCTAGCTGAATTTACCAGAATCTACATATGCCTCTTCTGCCTGTTCATGATTACATAGAGTATGATGAAAAAATGTCCTAGTTCCTTCAAAAGAAAATCCTGAAGTATAATCTATTTCTTTCTCTTCCAGCTGTAAGGTGGCTGTCTCCCTCAATAAAATTGGATATGATAGCTGTGCTACCCTATTATTCAAGCCATAGTTAGGGAAGAAAAATAGTTTATCCTAGTTAGGATAGCATGGAGGCATGGTATAAAATATCCAAAAGAAACTTGGTACCTATTGAAAGCTTCCAGGTTCCATTAACTATAGAGATTACTTGGGTGGGCCATTGTTCCTTACACAGTTTTGTTAAGATACTACCTATCCTTTCTCCTGGTGCTCCATATATAAAGTGATTTTTTTTTTTTTTTTTTTTTTTTTTAATTTTTGTTTCTATAACTTGACCCATGTGATGTGAAATGAATGGAACTAGAAAAGTTCTTTTCCTTGTGTGGTCTCATTCACAATGTGATTCATGGATTAGTGTTGAATATTCCATGCTATTAAAATAGGACAGGGCATCAGTATAAAGAGGAAAAACATCAAATCAAGACTAGAAGACTGAATACTGCTCAAAGAGCATTCAAGTGGGGCTGCTAGCTGATTTACAAGGGGGTACAGCTGTCAGCAGGCAATTCTTTCCAACACTCACCTGAAAGAGAGAAGCATGTCTGCTCCCTGCTTGGCTTTGCTAAAATGCAGTGTAGTTCTCAGATTCCCAGTCTAGAGCCATGTGCCTGACCCTGGCAGAATTTGGCAACTGTCTCTTTCCCTTTTCATGAAAAACAAATGCCTAGAGCAAGAAGTGATTTTTGATGAATGTAATTTGGGAAAAAATGTTGTGTCCTCTTCTGTCATTTTTCGCCACTCAGATTTCCTAAGCATGTCCTGCTGTAGGTTGAAATGCCTGATTTGGGGAGGGAACCAAAGAGATTGTTTTCCTTTCTTCCAGTAAGAATGCTGTTTTGTACCCTTTAACTAGTGAGTCCAGAGTTACTTTGTTCTCATCCCATTCCAAACTTAAAGAAAATAGGGAAGTAGGCAGGCAAGAAAGACTTTATTTACTGTACAATGCACATCATAAATGGCCTTAAACTGTGATTCTTTTTGGTATGATGTGTTTTCATTAACTGACCCAAAAGAATGCAGTAACTCTTAAACTGCAGGTACCATATCTTAAATGAAGCATTACCTGCAGCTTTGTTCTTGCTAAGCAAGCGGAGGGAAAGGGAGTGATAGAAGGAAGGAGGAAACTTCCTCTTTTGCTTTCTTAAATGTATTCCCTTAATATGATCTCCTTGGATGATCAGGGAATATTCCTGTGCATATAGAGAACTGATTCAGTTCAAAACTTTCTCAGTTCTATATCTAAGACCTTCATGCAAAGCTTGATAACTTGGCCAGGAATCCCTAGAGAATAAATAAGAGAAAATAGTAGGAAGAAAATTAGGGCTTCTTACTGCCTAGTATAGGGTAATGACTGATATTTTCCTTCCTCGAACAGGGGTCTTATTCTAGTAACTGGAAATGGGCCAATGGTTGGAATGATAGGAGAAGCACAGAATATGTTACATCACCCCAACGTCTTTCAACCAAAACTCCCATACAATCTTTCTTGATGATGTGTCTCTGTATGAAGGCAGCTAACATAAGGAAGACAGGGATAAAAGGTATGGGTTAAGAATTAGGGAAACAACTTTTTTTTGGAACCTAAGGTGGCTAGTGGCCCCGGATTTTTCCATTGCCATAGAGGAGAGGACAAAATGGAATTGCAGGGAGTAGGGTGGAATTGTCCCTCCCTAATCCTATAATGTACATAAATATACATACCCTTGGAGGGAGGAGGGGAATAGATTGTAAATATGAAACATTTTAAATAAAATTTTGTAACTGATTTCCCCTCTACCACCAAAAAATAAAGTATTTTATGCCAGATGATCTAATTTTTTTTAATTGTTGGATGATTGTGAAACTGGGCGCAATGGAAAGGAACTGTTCATTCAGCTTCAAAAGTGCATGTTAAACCCTGAAGGGGAAACTGCCTGGGATAAATAAGAACAATCCGTGCAAATCTATTTGTGTTTTGCCCAATAAAACATTCAGAAAGATGGATTTTGGCTTCATTCTTTAAAATCCTTTTAAGTAATGAACAAGTATCTGGTTAAACATAAGCTGAATTCTCAGAAGGGGTGTTGGGGGTCTCTGTATGTTCAACTGACCTGAAATGTATTAATGTATGAAGCCTTTTGTGTTTAGAATCTCTCCTTCCTCCTTTTCTTCCTCCTTGTCTTAGCTCACTCCCCTCTTAAATTACTGAATTCTACGTAAACTTTTGCAGTTTTTCAGTCAAGCAAGCAGTTTCTGAGTGGCCATCTTTCTGGCAACCTTATGACTGATTCTTAAGCATCTCAACGAATTTTTCTTTCTGTAAGTTCTGAGGTAGATACAAGCCCCTTTGCCTTCAAATCGTATTTCAGGTTGTTTTTGTTTTTTTTTCAAACAACCTAAAATGAAGGGTCCTTTCAGGAAAGGATTTGACTGCCCTTCCACATGCTTGCTTGACTTAAGTGTTTGGCTGTTCCTCGCTCTGAGGGTACTAGTTGGGTTTTTTTGTTGTTGTTTTTTCCTCCTTTCTAAGCATCGCTTTCTTCCACTATAAAACTCCAAAAAGTTTCGAGGAAAAGTCTAGCGAACGAAGTAACGTGATTTTTATTCAGTTCTTGGGTGGTTTGATTACATTCCTGCCAAGTCCACGTGTGGGGCAGTGATGGTATGAAACTTAGGAGCAGCACCAAATCTATAATTTCAGTGGTGCAAGAAAGCAAGCCCCCCACTCCCTTAAGCTTCTTTATGCAGAACAACCCGAATGCGTTTCAACAGAGCAACAAGTTTTTCATCACCAGGGTCCTGTTCCTGCCGAAGTCCCCGGGAGCCGCCAGGTCCCCTCTGACCTCTTGTAGGGTTTTGCCTGTACCTCACAGAACTGCATGTCTCCCACTGTAGGAGACCCCCGAGCTAAGAGTCCGCTTAGTGGCGGTTAAAACAGCCTATGCTCACGTCCCTCCCTGGGGCAGGAGGATTAGTGGAGAGGAGCGAGCTACCCGCGGGACTTGAGGTCCGCCGGCTGGGGCTGCTGGCCAGAGGAGCCCGGGGACTTGAGAAACCCGAGGGCTACCTGCGGGGGTAGAGAGGTCCAAGGAGAGATGCGGGTCGAGAAACTGGCCGGCCCGAGTCCGGAAGAGGCACGCACGTGCACGAACCGGGATGGTCACCCTCGCACGCACGCACGGGCAGGCTCCCGTGCCCCTGGGCAGAGCCCGCATTATTCCGTGCAGAAGCGTGTAACACGCACGCACCCTTCTTCCTCCCCGACCCCCCGGCTCTCCTCCCTTCCCGCACCGCCCTCCCGCGCCCCCCGGAGAAGGCCGAAGGAAGAGGGACTCTCTCCGCCCGCCCTCCTTCGCCAGCACTGGTCCAATCTTTTCCACCCCCTCCCCCGCAATGAGGGAGGGGAGTGGAAAGCGGTGGAGGAGGAGGGGGGGCAGACTCGAGTGAGCCGAGCGAGAAGCAGTGAGGCGCCGGGGAGAGTGGAGGAGACGATGCCTCGGCTCCTCGGGAAAACTGGACTCCTCCTCCGCTTTGTCCTGCTCTCGCAGCTGCTCCCTGCCGGGAGGGCTCTGCCCCTGGGAAAGCTCCGAGGACCCGAATCCGGCCCCCCGGGGCCCCGGGACGGCAGCCGCTCCGAGCCAGCAGAGGTGAGAGCGCGGCGCGACACCCCTACGGGGCGGGGGCCAGGTGGGGGAACTCGGGAGCGTGCTCTGCCCGCCCACTCGCCCGCGGCTCGGGCGGCCCGGCCCCTGCTCAGCTCCCCCCCAGGTGCCCGGGCCATGCCCGCCGTCCGGGGAGCTGGGTGGCAGCAAGCTGACCCCGCCTCGGCGAGGGCGAGGGAGCCTGGGCACTGGCGGCAGGTAGCAGGTGGCCAGGGAAGACCGGTGAATCTCTGCCCTCCAAAAAAGGGGGCCGAGATTCCGGGCCCCTGGGCTCCCCAGTGCTCCCATGCACGGTGTGCTCCTCCCCGGAGAGTCCCCAACACGGGACAGAGCGAGCGGAGGGTCTTTGGCCAGACGGCTAAGAACTTCTGCTTCATTTTAGTAGCGAAACCAGGTCCTCGTGCCGTGTGAATTATTCCCTCAGCCACAGAGCTGGCTGGGGGAAAAATTAACTGGAGCCCAGACGAAGATGAATTCTTAAAAGTAACCCCAAATCAGTAGTCCCCTCTGAAAGGGGGCACGTGCTACTTTGTCTATGTAGGCGTGCCTTCCGTAAGTTCTTGTAGGCCTACCCAGCGCTTTGCGCACAGTGGAACTCTTAATAGATGCTTGTAAAATGAAATGAATTGAAGAGGGCATTTGTACTTTCTGAAGTCCAGATAGACTGAATCTTTAGCCTACAGTCTCCTTCTTAGGGAAGTCCCGGGATTTGCCAGCAAATAATAAGCCGGTTTGTGATGGAAACATGAATCGTGTTCCTTAGGTCAAGTACAAGTCTATTAGACTAGGAACTGAATAACAAACGATCCCCCAGTTCGGAGAGAAAAATGCACTGCATGGTTCAGGAACCTCAGAGGTCAACTAGTGTGACCCTCTCTTTTTACAAATGATAAAACGGGCTCAGGGAGGTTAAGGTCACACAGGTAGAAAGTGTCAGAGGCAGATCCTCCAATGCCACAATCGATGTACTCTTTCTCCTGTACCGCACTAAGACGTCCTATCAGGAAAACTGGTGTACCAGTATCAACGTTATATGATGACCCACTATAATGGACTTGGTTTTATTCGGCAATGAGGTGGCTCAAGGCAATTCCCAATAGACTTGGGATGGAAGGTGTCATTTGCACCCAGAGACTGAACTATGAAGATTGAATGTGGATCAAAGGAGAATATTTTCACTTTTTGTCGTTGTTGTTGTTTACTTGGTATTTTCTTTCTCCTCATTTTTTTTTTTTTTTTTGTCTTTTCATCTGATTTTTCTTGCCCAGCATGAAGGAAATATTCTTTTAGAAGAATTGCACAAGTTTCACCTATATTGAATTGCTTGCTGTCTTGTGGGAGAGAGGTAAAAGAGGAGAAACATTTAGGGCGCAAGATTTTGCAGAAGTGAATGCTGAAAACTATCTTTTCATATATTTGTCTTTTTTTTTTTCTTTTTTCCTGAAAGCTGCCCCCTTTTCATATATTTGGAAAAATAAAATGTTTTTAAAAAGAAAGAAGGGGGTCGCTAGGTGGCCCAGCGGATAGAGCACCAGCCCTGAAGTCAGGAGGACCTGAGTTCAAATCTGGTCTCAGTCACTTAACACTTCCCAGCTGTGTGACCCTGGGCAAGTCACTTAACCCCAATTGCCTCAGCAAAAAAGAAAAGAAAAGAAAACAAATGTATTTAGATAAGGAAAGACAAAGGTAGGGACAGTGGTATATGTGGGCAGATTCCCACTGTAGTGAAAAAAAAAAACAACACAAAACCAATTAAACAAAATTGGACTGGACTACCTTGAGAAGTTGTGAGTTTCCCACTATCGCCAGATATCACCAGATACTTTCAGGTAGAGTTAAGATGATCCTTTATACAGATGGGATTTATGATCCTTTCCAGTTTGCAATTTCTATGATGTTTTCTTATATTCTCTTGAACTCACTTCCCTTAGTATCTCTTGTCTAACTTTGTCTCTGTCTCTCCAGAATGGAGAGAGTTCAAATTTGAGAACTGGACTCTTGGAAATTCTGCCTAGTAGCCTGGCATGATGGGAATTTCCTGAAGAAATTATCCAATCCATATGTAGAGAAATCCTTCCCTTTGCTTCTCTATTATAAACTTAAACCAAGTTTTGGGGAGGCATAAAGGCAGTTGTGACTCACAGAAGTCAGAGGAAGCAGGGAGTTGAGCTAACAGCTATGGAAGGGAATATGGGAGGAGGAGTTTGAAACAAATATCTATTAAGCATCTACTGTGTGCCAGGCTCAGGCAGCCAGAGCAAAGAGAATAGAGTGCTGGCCCTAGAGTCAAGAAGACTCATCTACCTAAATTCAAATCTGCTCTCAGATACTTCCTAGCTGTGTGACCCTGGGCAAATCACTTCTCTCTGTTTGCCTCAGTTTCCTCATCTGTAAAATGATCTGGAAAAGGAAATGGGAAATCACTTCAGTGTCTTTGCCGAGAAAACCCCAAAGAGAGTCAAACACCTGAAAATGACTGGATAATTTACCAACTAGTTTGCTAAGCACTTTGGAAATATCTCATTTAATCCTCACAACAACCTTTCTGGTAGATGGTGTCCAATAACCAAGAGTAGAATCTTAAAACTGAAATTTTTGTTTTTGTATGAGTTGGGTCTTCTGTATGGGAGATGGCACTGGTAGTAAAAATGAATTCATTAGCATTTGTTTCTACTCAGCATAAATTGATCTTCTGTCCCTCCTTCCTCTGGCACCTATCCTAGGTTTTAGGCGCTCTTCGGGTATCAATGAATACCAATGTTGCATAGGAGATGAGTATCCTATTCATATTTGTGGACTGCTTGTTGGTGACTTAATTAGTAAAAGTTTTTGAACATCTACTATTTTATCATTTGCCACTGGGCACTGTGAGGGGCTTGGAACTGTTAATTCCTGCTCTCGAGGAATTTAGAATTTCCTTGGGGAGATAAAGCACAATATAGTCTTCCTTCTCTCTCACCTTTCATAACCAAGCAGATACAAAATCTCTTTAACACCTCATAAACAGCTCTCATTTCTATAATCCCTCTTCTCAATTCTAATTACTACTCCTTTCCTTCGACAGACCCTCATCATAGTAAGTCCTTGATGAATGTTTGTTAATTGAATATCAAGCACCTGAAATAATTTAATAATATGAATAATTCTGCCTGTCTTTCCTCTCTTCCCTCTCCAGTCTATCCTTCACACAATGATCAGAATAATCCTTCTTATGCATAGATCTGGTCATCTAGTTGAAAGTAGATGTATAGTACAGGGCTAGAGCACAGGAAAACCTGAGTTCAAATCTAGCCTCAGATATGCTTTAGCTTTGTGACCTTGGGCAAAGCACGTCATCTCTATTAGTCCCAGGGGATAATAATAGCTCCTAAAGGGGATAATAATAGCTCTCAGGGTTGTTATGAGAATCAAATGAGGAAATATTTGTAAAGTGCTTAGCATAGAACCTGGCACTATACAAATGCTTTCTTGTTTTTAGTCATTTCTCTGCCCAGAAATCTTAATTGGTTTCTAGCAAATAAAACTCAAGTGATGTTTAAGGCACTCCACTTTGGCACTATCTTTCCTTTCCACCATTATTGCACATGACAGTTATCCCTTCTGTAACATGATGTCCCCTCCACTCCCTCTCACTCATGGAAATCTAGAAAATTCACATAAAAGTTTTTGGCCCTTCCTTCACAGCAGAGAAGTCTGGATTAATGTGGTATTAAGAGAAAATATGATAAAATTTTAAAAAATATGATGATGCATAAATATATGATAAAATGATGTTAATATAAAATATGATAAGATAAAAATATAAGATATGTTGATATTATGCCATGCCATACTTATATTTATTCATTTCTGAGTTTGTAAACTCTTTCTGTGTCTTCTGCTGGCCTTTGTGTGTCATCTGCAGTTTCTACAAAACTCTTCAAACAACCCTTTCTTATGTCAATATGGAAACCTAGATGGGGAAAGTCAAGATGTGGAAAAAATAACTAATTGCTTTTGTGTCATTTACACTCCAGCCAAATTGTACTACTCAGTCTCCCAAACATCTCCTGCACTCCCGTGCTTCCATACATTTACAATACCAACCTCTTTTGCCACAAAGCCTGTCCTGATTTCTTCAAGGACAATTCCCAATCAATAACAATTAAACCAAATAAACCAAGTAACGAGAAAAATCCCTGTGCACAAGGAGGAACCCTCCCAAGGTTTCATGGTAGTATGGAAATAAATATGACCAGACACATAGAGCACTGAATGTGACACATAGCAGGTTCTTAGAAAACTTGTGTTTATTGGTTGGTAGAATGCACATGGGTAAAGTATCCTTGTGGCCAGAGATATGCATAGCTCGGGCAATTTGTACCTCTGACACTACTGGGCCCCAGTGTTCACCGGTGAGGTCATGAGCTCCAAAGCTTGCTTTGGGATGGGAACATCCTCTGGGGTTCCATTCTTGCAGTCACGCAGCTCTCTGCTGGATATCTGCTGAGCTGCTCTCACCTTCTGAGCTTTGGCTTCTGTGCAACTTTTTCTGTTCCACCCGTTCCCTCTACTTCTCCTCCCCCCATTCCATTGACATTTGCTGGAATACATCTGCTATTCAGCCTCTCCCCCAAGGGTGTGTCTCAAGTGGGAGGAGCAGGCAGATTTTCTTACTATACAAATCATCTCAGGAGCAAAGCTAAAGCAGTTCAAATGAAATTGGGGATGCTGACAACCTTTGTCCGATTTTTGTATTAGCGATTAAAATCTTTGTGCTCCTTACACAAAAGACAAAAAAGGGCACATTTCCTATCCTCAAGGAGTTTGAGGGCTTCTGGATGAGAAACATTATAAATACACAAGTGAGCTTGATAGAAGATAGGATATAATGTGTTCAAAGAAGAGCTAGCCAGATGCTGTGAAAAATTTTGATCTTAACAGTAGTTCTGTGGAATGAAGTAGGCAGGACACAGGTGCTATCTCTATTTTAAAGATGAAAAAACAGACTTTGAATTGTTCAAAGTAAACTATATAAAGCTAGTCTAATTATTCTGTATTCTGAAAGCCAATAGGAAATTTTAAGGAAGTCCTCCACATTAAGGCAGTCTTCATAATAGACTATCATTATTCAGAAGACCTGAGTGTACAAGTAATAGTTTGGGAGTCCGCTGTTCTTCCCCCCCTCCCCCAAGATATCAGCATTTAATCATGGCCTTCACATCTGAATCTTCTTGCGTTTTCCCCCAAGCCTGGCCACGAGTCACTCACCGAGTCATCTCAGAGCCAGCAAAATTTAAGCTCATAGGGACAGCGTTGGAAAGGAACTCAAAGCCATTTGGTCCTGGCCTCTCCGTTTACAGATGAGGAAAGAAGGGCAGGCGGGCAAAGTGATTTGGCCAAAAGAACATGCCTTTGCTCATCCACCTTTCTCTGAACCCAGCTGAAACTTATCTATCCTTCAAAGCAAAGCTCATGTTACACCTCCCTTGTGAGGCTTTCCCTGGACAGAATGGCCCCCAGTGAACTCTTCTCTGAGTTCTTGGAGTACTTACTGTGAAAGTACTATATACTCCCTCAGACTATTATTCTTTTGCATGCCCTTAATTTGTTTTATTTCTCTCACTGTGTTGTAAGTTCTTGAAGGCAGAGACGGATCTTTCACTTTACTCCCCAAGAAGTACTCTGATCCAGTGGAGCTCCTGGCTGTTCCACAAAAGAGACATTCCGTCTCGACTCCAGGCATTTTCTCTGGCCATCCCTCATGCCTTGGAATGCTCTCCCTTCTTCATTCTGTCTGTGACCTCCCTGACTTCCTTTAAGACTCAACTAAAAATCTATCTTGTATAGAAAGCCTTCCCTACAACCTTTTAACTCTGGCTCTTTTCCTCTTTTGGTTATTTCCTGCTTATCCTATAGCCTTCTTTCCTATATTTGTATCCATGTTGTGCCCACCCTTCCACTGTAAGCTCCTGGAAGTCAGAGTCTGTCTTTTGCCTCTTGGTATCCCTAGTACTTAGCACAATATCTGGTATATAATAAAACTTAACAAACGTTTATTGATTGTTGATATTATTGATTGATGAGGAGGATTGTGAAATATTAGAACCAGCTATCCTGGATCATCTAAAGGAATTGGCCTAGTGTAAAGCTATGTTCACTGTAGAAATATATATATATATATATATATATATATATATATATATATATATATATATATATACACATATATAATAAATAAAAATTAATAATACGATGAATCTGTCCAGGATGGTAAGCTAACGGTAGAGAATTGGACTGACTTCTGTGAGCCTGTCTAAAGGAGCCTGAGGTTGTTTTGATTCTGTTTCTGGCATTTGAAGAGTTTAGATCAGCTAACCATCTTCTTCCCCATTAGCTAATACTTTGCTAGATAGAGGTAACATATACATAGTCTAATAATAATGACTATTGTTGTTATTATCACTACAAATATTTACAAAGTACTTACTATGTGCCAGATACTGTGGTAAGTAAACACTTTTCAAATATTGTCTCATTTGTTTTTCATAGCAATCCTTAAAGTAGGTACAATATTATCAGAGTTTAAATAACTTGCTCAGGGTCACATAGTTAGAAAGTGTCTGAGGCCAAAGGTCTTTCTGACTCCAGATCCTGTGTTCTTATCACTGTCTTACCTACCCTCTAAAAGAGCTCCTGTCCCCAAAGTAGATGGCAGCATTTTTGCTGAACAGATAGAAATACAAGATTCCTGTTCCATCCTTTTATCTAAGTACCTTTGGTCTCTAAGCTTCTAGCTGAAATGACTTCATTCTGAGTCTTTCTACTCCTTTCTCCTTCTCAGCTGAATGCTTCAGCAGCTTTAGACTTTTCAGAAGATTATTTCATCTTCTGAAATCAAATACAATCATAGATTGACTTTGTTCCATTGTTAAGAGCGATTATTATTTAGTCTTTATAAATGCTCTTTTCTTGATAAAGATACTGAAGTGTTTTGCTATTTCCTCTATTTCCTTTTCTAATTGATCCAGGTATGATTTAATTTATTATTATTAATTACATTTATTCCTCACATTACTTGTGAAGTAAGTGCAGTTATTATCCCCATGCTTTAATGTAATGGTTTTTTCTAAGGCATTTCTTTATTTCATTTTTTTTGGCAAGACAATTGGGGTTAAGTGACTTGCCCAGGGTCACACAGCTAGGAAGTGCTGGATTTGAACTGAGGTCCTCCTGACTCTAGCACCAGTGCTCTATCCACTACGCCATCTGGCTGCCCATCATCCCCATTTTTTAGTTGAGAAAACTGAGGCAAACAGAATTTAAGTAGCTTGTCCAGCATCACACAGCTGGGAAGTATCTGAAGCTGAATTCAAATCAGTCTTTCTGACTCCAAGTCTAGTGCTTTATTTGATGAACCACATAACTGTGGGGATGCAGCATGGTGTAAGGGGGACAACATAGGATTTAGAATCAGACCTGTGTTTGAATGCTACCTTGGCTTCTTATGAGCTGTGTGACCATGGATAAATCTCTTGGTCAGAATGGTTGCAGAGATAATCTAATTTAACCCCCATATATTCCCGATGAAGAAATTGAAATCCAGAGCAGCAAAGTGACATATTTAAGTCACAGGAGTAGTAAGTAGCATAGGCAACATGCTATTTATCTGCTTTCCTCAAGAAAGTTTTCTTAATTGAATTAAATTGAATCTGACCCCGCTTCCTCATCTGCAATATGGGGATGAGTATAATATGTGCTGTTATACAGAATTATTGTGAGGAACAAAGCGAGATGGGGATCATTGTATTTATGATTCTTTACAAAGATTTGTTGTAAGGACGATACATATACAAGGTATATGTAAGTTGGACAGCTACATTGGATAGAGTCTTGAATCTGCAGTCAGGAAGATCTGAGTTTAAAAGTGGCCTCAGAGATTTACTAGCTGCGTGACCCTGGGCAAGTCACCGAACACTGTTTGCTTTAGTTTCCCTATCTGTAAAATAATCTGGAGAGGGAAATGGGAATCCATTCCAGTATTAGCCAGGACTATTATATTATATTATATATCATATAACATAGCTAAGACTTATATATATATATATATGTATATATATAAAAACACATCTATATTATAGCTAGAACTTATATAATGCTTTAAGGTTTACAAAAACCTTATATTATAGCTAGGACTTATATAATGGCTTAAGGTTTACAAGAACTTTACAAATATTCTCTCATTTGATCCTCACAACAACCCTGAAAGATAGATATTATTATTGTCCCCATTTCACAGATGAGGAAATGGAGGCAGACAGAGGTAAAGTGACATAATAAGTGTCTGAGTAAGAGACCTTCCCAATTGCAGGCTCAGTGCTCTCCCATGCTGTCTGTCAATGTATGACTGTAAGGGAGAACTCCTTTTTCTGGGGTGGGGACCAGGAGGCAAAATTAGGATCCCAGATGCCAGTCCTGGTATTGAGGGTGAAATCTGAACTGAGCTTTGCTTTTCCTACCCCCTACCTTAGTCAGCTGTAATTGCCCAGACCCCTAGGAAGCCTGATCTTAGGGAAGAAGTATTTGAATCCCGTTGGATTCCAGGGGGCATCTGCTAGGCCCCTAGAATTTGAGGCCTTTCTTCTTCCCTCACTAGCTTCTGTCAATTTGGGCAACAGCCTAGGGAGAAGTTGGAGTGGAGAGGAAGGGAGGAGTCAGAGTTGCTCAAGAACAGGGGGAGGGGAGGGGAGGATGCCTGGGAGTGTTGGTTTAGCAGTTGGGGTTGTTGGGCCCCCCTATGCCAAGTTCATAGTTCCTAAAGCAGAAGTGAGTGGAAGTGGGGCTAATGAGAGGGTTAAGGCTGGAATAAGTTAACAACAACTCTGCTCACTTAATGCATTAAAGATTATGGCTAACGTGCTTACACAATATTAACTGGGAACATGTGGCCTAGGGGTGGGGTGATTCAAGCCAGGCTCCAAGCAGGAGAGGATATATGTGAGGCTCTTCACCACAGATTATCATACGCACACATCAAGCCAAATATAGAGCTGTATAACTGTGTGGGTGAGTGAGTTTGGATGCATTTAGGTGAATGAATGTGGGAGTCTTCTATACATTTACACAATCATTTTTGGGGAGACCTATAATTTCTCTAATAAAGAGAATTCTCCGTAAGGAAACTCCTCTGCCAGCTGACTCCTTAAGGAGCTGCCTCGAGGGATTTGTTTGAGGGTCACACAATCAGTATGAGTCAGACCAGAGTTGAAACCAAGGCCTTCTTGCTTGGGTACAAACCACCCCCTCCACCGACAAGTTAGAGAGCTATCTATCCCAAGCTTGAAGAGTTCCCCTGGAGAAAGGGGTAGAAGAGAAAAGTCTGTCCAGAGGCCGCAAAGGCGGCCGGAGCAGGTACAGTGAGTATTGCTTAGAGCTTGGACAGACATCAGAGATGCCAAGATCATCCACTGCGTCCCAGGCCTTCACCAGACATCTTGATTTTTATCTTGTCTCTGGATTTGAAAGACTGAAAGGAGGAACCAGTGAGGCTGTGCAATTCTGCCTTGCTTAAATCCAACGCACCAGTAATTTAAGACATTATCTGTGACGTTATTGATCCTTTTCAGAAAGGAAGGATGAAGAATGACAAAAGCTCTGTATCCACTAAACCATGCTACCTTTCCCATGTGATGTCATCTAAAATTCAGTAGAGTTAAAAAATGTTGAGAATGTATTGGCGTTGCCCTCCAAGCCAAGAAGACCTGAAGCCAGATCCAGCCCCCAACACTGACACTTAATTGGCTGAGCATCTTGTGTAAATCACCTAATACATCACAGATCTAGGCACTACAAGTTTCCAAGAGGGTGCCAAATTACGTCAACAGAAGGAATTTCTTCATCTTGGATTTCCCTTTGTATCCTCGAAAGGAATTGCAAAAGCATCCGTCACCACAAACGAGCCGGTGAATCCATGAATGAGCACCTGTGTGATAGGATACATGTCCTAATGTGTACATAGTGGGGTTCTGGTCGGTCGGAGGTTCTTCCAGCTGTAGGCAAAACTTTCTCAGAGAGGAGATTCTTAGATTTCTTTGAGTTAGGGAGAAACATGAAGTTACATCGAAGGCTCAGTGAGGAGTGACTGGATCACAGGTTATTAATCTTCTGGTTTTTATGGAAGGGGCAGGAAGGAGATTCAAGGCACGGACTGTTGCTTTCTAAGGGCATGAGAGCCTGGTACTGCCTTTCTGTGCCCCTACTGCTCTCAAAGCCCCATCAATAACGTGGGAAGAGGGTCACTTCCCTACCCATCAAGGTATGAGTGCACCCAAGTGTCCCTGAGCATTGGACAGCAACGCCCAGAGCGGTCAGAGCCAGTGAAAAGGCCAGAGGGCATTTCCCTGAAGGACGGTGTCTTCCTCTTCACCTGGGTCTCTAAGAGTCTGCACCCTTGCAAGTAAGTAACCTTGTATCATCTGTGGGCTTAAGCTATTCACACAGGTAAGAGCACGCTAGCAACTTACAGGCTTATTTATGCAGGTCCTTATTCAGGGAATAGAAATACTGAAAAAATGCACCTTATGTTGCTATGGGAGGGAAGCCTTCTGGCCCTGGGCCCAACTGACTGGAGAGAAGAATTTCCCCAAATTCTTTTAACTGGAGTTGAGATTACGCCTGTGAAAGGCTGTTCCTGAGGGAAGTAGAGAGACCTCTGCTGGGATTCACTGGAAACACATGCTGGGAAGCACTGAAGTCTTAACATGGTGACACTATTCAAAACTTAACAAACACCAAATAAAATGGACAGCTTTATATTCATAATAGAGCAGAAAAAATAAGTTCATGTTTCTACTAAATTCAGCCTGATTTTCCTTTTATAGTATATATTAAATTCAATATGTAACTTTCAAAGCTGTCCTTGTCTGTGCTTCTTTTTGACTTGCCTTTTTTCTCTGCATTTAAAAAAATGCCTCTTTTCTTTCATTTTTTTTTACTCATTTTATTCTATATTATTTCATTTAATCTTCTTAGATTTTTTGAAAGTATCCATTTTGTAATTTCTGATAGAGCAATATTCTTTTTTTTTTTAATTTTATTTTTTATTCATTTTTCCAAATTATCCCCTCCCTCCTTCCACTCCCCCCCCCATGGTAGGTAATCCCATACATTTTACATGTGTTACAATATAACCTAGATACAATATACGTGTGTAAATACCATTTTCTTGTTGCACATTAATTATTAGCTTCCGAAGGTATAAGTAACCTGGGTAGATAGACAGTAGTGCTAACAATTTACATTCACTTCCCAGTGTTCCTTCTCTGGGTGTAGTTGTTTCTGTCCATCATTGATCAACTGGAAGTGAGTTGGATCTTCTTTATGTTGAAGATATCCACTTCCATCAGAATACATCCTCATACAGTACTGTTGTTGAAGTGTACAGCGATCTTCTGGTTCTGCTCATTTCACTCAGCATCAGTTGATGTAAGTCTCTCCAAACCTCTCTGTATTCCTCCTGCTGGTCATTTCTTACAGAGCAATAATATTCCATAACCTTCATATACCACAATTTACCCAACCATTCTCCAACTGATGGACATCCATTCAACTTCCAGTTTCTAGTAGAGCAATATTCTTTAATATTATTTAATTTAACAATATTATTATGAGGCAGGAGGGAGCCATGTTACTAAGGGTTTCAAATGCCACATAGAGAATTTACGTTTGATCCTTATTTTTTTTGGATTTGGATGACACAATAAAATCTATACTTTAGGAAAATCAATTTGACAGGTGAGTGGGGAGGATGGCCTGAAAAGAGGAAAGACTTAAGGTAGGCAATCCAACCAGCAGACTACTGCAAGGGTTAAAGTATGAAATGATAAAGGGCTTGAATCAAGATGATAGCATTGTCTTAAGATATATACTATGCTATATGTGTATATATAGATGCACATTTATATATATACATATATATATATATATATAACACACACATACACACATATATACATACATATGTGGAATGTTACAAAAGTAAAATCAGTAGAACTTAGCAACAAAGTTGATATGAGGGTGGTTAGAGAGCATGAGGAATCAAGGAAGGCATTGTGTAAGCCTGAATAACTGGGAGGATGGTGGTTCCTCTGACAGGAATAAGGAAGTTTGTAAGAAGAAGATTGGGGGGGTAACAGATTTAACTTTGGACATGTTAAGTTTAAGATGTCTATGGGACACACTGTTCAAGATATCCAGTTATTACTTGAAGATGTGAATCTGGAGATTAGGAAACAGATTTGAGAATCATTATCATGAAGAGAATAATTGAATCCATAGATGTTATGGGCCAGAACTCTGAAACAAGGATTCTTACAAGGTGTTAACTCAGTGGAATTGATGAGACAAAGGTTATCTAGTTTAACATGATGCTTAATAGTTCTCTAAGTTCAGTATGATTGATTTACTCCTACAACAAATAATGGTTTCCTAGTGATATAATGATTGGTTTATATTCAATGTAGAGCATATAAACTGGGAGCCTCAACCAGAGAAGACAAAGGACTGGGGGCAGGAGCTCAAGTTCTCTGAGCCAAGGAGAGAGATTCATCCCATCTTCGGTCAGGCTCCTGGGGGCTCTCCTGGGGGACCGAGAGAGATTCATTCACTTCATCTCACACCACTGTGGTGGCAGGCCTGTCCTCCTTAGCTTCTCCAGTGAAACCAAGACTCTGGAAGGCCTCCAAGAAAGCTAGCTGGGCTCCAGGCAAGGAAACTAGATTGTGAAGGAGATAACAAAGGATTTGGACTTTAACACCTGGCTATTCTCATGGTGATTACTCTGCTGAAAAGAAGGCTGCTCCAAGACCTCCAGAAAACCAAACGAGAACATTACACAAGGAAACTGATATGATAACCCAGATAAATAATATATAGGAAAAAAGTAAAGAGGGTCAGAAACACTGTTAACAGATTTGAGCTGGACAGTGAGTGGAGAGGAAACAGACACACCTGTTTTGGCCAACTTTCTCGAAGAGTTTAACCACAAAATGGAGGAGAGATAAGGCATGATACCTCAAAGATGGATGGCTCAAGTGAGCATTTTTTGAAGATAAGAGATTGGGGCAGCCCTGATATAGGGAGAGATTGAAAATAGTGAAGGAGTAGGGATGATAGAAAGGACAATTGCCGGAAAAGACATGGTGGAATTGGATCCCTTGTACATATAGCTGAGGGGAACTTTGGCAAGAAATGACCACTTCTTTATATGAGATAGGATGAAGGAAGAAAGGGTGATATAAGACATCTGAAAATTCCTTCGCCATCTTTTTTTCATGGCCCTTTTCCAGATCATACCCTCTAAACTCAGGTGATCCTCATGGTTCAGCCCTGAGTCCTTCTCTCTTTTCCCTCTATATTACTTCATTTGGTGATCTCATCGGCTCACTTGGATTTAATTTCCATCTCTGTGCTGATGATTCTCACATCTGCCTATTCTGTGCCAAATTCTTTGCTGATCTTCAAAGACCTGTTGAACATCTTACTCTGAATGTCCAGTAAATATCTTAAACTCAATATGCCTAAATCTCAATTCATTCTCTTTCCCCCCAAAATTTTCCTCATTTACCATATCTGTCATTGTAGAAGGCAACATCATCCTCCCAGAGCCATAGGGTTGCAACGTAGGAGTCATCCTGAATTCCTCACTATTCCATACTCTGCCCCATCCAGTTTCATGCCAAGACTTAGTTCCCTTTACATTTTTGGGGGTGATGGAGAACCATTGAAGTCTACTGAATAAGGGAGAAGGGGGTGGTTATGGTCAGACTTGTGCCTTAGGAAATTCACTTTAAGGGCTGAATGAAGTGGGGAGAGACTTGAGGCAGATAGACCTAGCAGCAAGCTTGTTGTAATAGTCCAGACGTAAGGGTCACACAAAATTTCAAGGAGTCATTTTAAGTTTTATCTTCTCGCTAGAGCTCTGATAAACTGTGCCATTATCATGTTATTTTGAGTCAGCTAGGTAGCACAACGATAGAGTGTTGATATGGAGTCAGGAACACTTGAATTTGGATCCTACCACAGTGACTTACTAGCTGGGTGATTCTCAGCAAGCCACTTGATCTCTTTCACGTACAATGGGGATGATATTAGCACCTACTTCGCATATTATAAGGATCAGTGGAGAACTGCTAACTATTATTGTTTATATGGACTCCCTGTGAAGTTTCTGGATAGAAATGCCTTGGAACTAGTCTGACGAATAGATAAATGTCTTGAAATAACAAAAATAAGGTGGCATTCGATGGGGAAGTAGGGATAAGAACTGGGGAATTAATATCAGAAATTATGAAGAAGACAACACCCAACAACTATGAAGTGTTCAGGTAAAATGACAGAATGCCAAGGATTAAAAAGGGGGAATTAGAGAAGAAATCAGCTAAGATTCTTTTTCTGATAGTGAGTATTGCTTATTCTAGATGATCCAGGTCCCTCTGAGATTTGATGCTTCTGTGGTATGTGAGTGAGAAGAGAAATAGGAGAAGATTGGGGCAGCTAGGTGGCGCAGTGGATAGAGCACCAGCCCTGAATTCAGGAGGACCCGAGTTCAAATCTGGTCTCAGACACTTAACACTTCCTAGCTGTGTGACCCTGGGCAAGTCACTTAACCCCAGCCTCAAAAAAAAAAAAAAAAAAAAAAAAAAAAGAAAAGAAAAGAGAAATAGGAGAAGATGATAAAAGAGAAGATAAGGGAGAACAAGGAAGAGAAGGGATAGTTTTGTGGGAGAGAGAAAAGAGATGGGATAGAGGTATGGAAAGGAGAAGAAAGGATGAAGATATAGGGAAAAAGAAAAAATGGAATGGGAATGTAGAAAGAGAGAATTGGGTATTGGAGAAGGGAAGAGAGATGGATTGGTATGGGAGGGATCGAGAAAGATGGAATAGGATGGGAAGGAAAGAGCTGTTGTGATGTGCTGGGTAAAGGGGATGAGATGGAGGCTGTTGGAATAGAATGGTGATGGAGGGATGGGAATGGAGAGGATCAAAATAGGATTGGGGTAGGGAGGAAAGAGATAGGATAGAGTAAATATTGGGGAAAAGAGGGGAAAAAAATAAAAAGTTCCTAACCTAGCTTGTCTCCTCCCATAATTATTCACCTTGTCCAACAAGCTAAATAGCTCTGGGGTTCAGTTTCTTCTACTTCAAATACTCATTTTGTATACACAGTAAACTGAGGAGCAGCTATGGACAGTTCACTCTAGGGGTGCTGGTGGCTGTGATGAGTAGCTGTGTTTAGGAAGGTACTGATTCCAAGGATCAGACAATGAATAGCACTGAGAGCTACTCAGCCATCCCATCTCCTTGTACCCTTTCTCAAATCCTCTTCCTCCTCAGCAGTTCTGAGAACTCCTAGTGAGAACAGAGGAACAAATTGGTTGTGATCTTTTGGAAGTAAAAATAATGGTGTAGTGGAAAGGATACTGGACAGGGAGCAATATGCCTGGGTTCTAGTTAAGACTGTGTCACTGTGTGACCCTGAGCAAGTCCTCCTATCTCACTGACCCTTAATATCTTCATCTGTGTCAGACTAGATAAACCTTAAACCCTTTTCCCAAATCTAATATTCTGTGGCTGATTGATTAATTTGTCACTAAAAGGAGACGTAGAAGAGTTTCTATTATATGTCAAGGCACTGTGCATGTCTACTGCCTCAGAAAACTTACTACTGAGATTAGAATAACATCTTGAAGTCAAGGGTAGTATCATTTTTACCTTTTCCATTTAGCACAATGGCTATACATATAGATAGATGATAGATGGATGGATGGATATATGTGTGTGTATATACATATCCATCCATCTGTTTTTCTATATCTACGCTTATATACATACAGATATATATTATATACGTAATACATATATATGAGTGAATTCTGAAAATCATTATCCCTTTCTCTAATACAGCTCCTTACAATTTTCAAAGCTTTTTCACATTCATTATTTGATTTAGTTCTCACAGAAATCCTTCAAAGTAGATACATATCCCCATTTTTACAGGCAGGGAAACCAAGGCTCAACGGCATTATAGAAATTACCCCAATCATCTAATGCACTAATAGTAGGGGCTAGGATTAGAATTTTGACCTCCTTATTTCAAATCTAGTGCTTTTATCACCACTTTGGCCAGCCATCACTGACTTTATTAAGACCTCTGCTCTTTAGGAAGAGTTCTTGATCCTCTTCCTGGATCCTTCATTCCTTCAGGTTCCTACCTCACCTAGTCCCATGTTACCCCCGGAAGAGGAAGTGCCATTGTCCTCCCAGACCAGGAACCGAGCTGGGCTACGACAACATAATCGCCGTGGTATATCCCAGTTTGTGACCCCAACCCATCAAGGCCCAAGGGATGTTGAACCCCCTACTACACAGGAAGCTTCTCCCTTCCTATTGGAACTGCAGAGCCTTCCAGGATTGGCTGATGTAGATCTCAGTGCTCAAAATCCCAACATCCAGGTGAGTATCTGAGAAGGTGGGTCAGAGAATGGAATGGAGGTCTAAGAGAATGCGGTAAAATAGGGGAGAAACTGAACTCATTTAGGACACAGAAAGGAAGAAGCGTTGGGTTTGTGGGTTTGTAAACTAGGGGCCATGACTCCAAATCTTGAATCCTGACTATCACCTGTGCAACCTTGGATGGGTCCTTCATTTCCCAGGGTCTCAAAGTCCTCATCTGTAAAATAAGAGTCTTGAGTCAGTGACCTCTAAGGTACCTTAGACCATATCCTGTGATATAGACCCCAGTGTCATCATTCAAATAGCTACCTCAGAGCTTTGAGGGTAATAAAACTCCAGAGAAAAGAGTGGAATCTTAAAAATTCTTTTCAAATTTCATCCTTATGATCAGTGTTTCTAGAAATGGAGGCTCGGGTCCTCTCCCTGTATGTTCCATACAAATGAGTTTTATTCAAGAATAAAGAATGTTATAATAATTCACATATATATGATACGTTAAGTTTTGCAAAAGGCTTTTTTTCACAACATTCATATCAGATAAGTAATCCCATTTTTACTATACCCACTTTAGAGTTGAGGAAATTGAGGCTTAGAGATGTTGATTGACTTCCTAGGGTCACAAGACTAGTTGGGACCCAAGACTAAAACCCAGGTCTCCTGACTCCAAATCCAGTACTCATGTTACTACTCAGGTCTGCCTCAAACTATAAACACTTGAAAATGTAATTTGTTCCTTAAATTGGGAAAACTTGGGAACTGAACAGTTTGGGGCCATTTTTAATTTTTATTCCAAAGTGTTTACTAGCTCCTATTTACTGTCACAAGTAAGGAAGACTGTAGAGGAACAGAAAACCCTGTGAATCCTTAGTTCTTCCAGTCCCAGAGTAAAGGCCCAGACAGGTTCTGTTTCTTTTATTTTCCTTTAGAAAGGCAGTGTTCAGAATATGGAAATATGTTTAGAAGAATTGCACGTATTTAACCTATGCTGGATTGCTTGCTATCTTGGGGAAGTGGGAGGAGAGGGAGAAAAATTTGGAACATAAGGTTTTGCAAAGGTGAATGTGGAGAAAGAATAAAGGAAGTGTCAATTCCAGTGCATGCTGCATGGAGAAGAATGCAGACTTTGTTTCCCCATCAGTCCCACACTCAGCATGGCTGGCAGGGAGAAAGGTTTAGGAAGTGTGGCTTGTGCATTTAGCTCTTTTTGGGTTGGCTAGATCTTGACACGAGGAAGAACATCAAGGGGAGAGTGACTTAGATAAAGTAGATTCTAATTTTGGTTAATTCCTAACCATGACCTGAAAACCCCAGAAGCTGCACTATCCATGCATTACGATGAAAGGGATAGGATATCTAAAGTTTCTTCCAAATTTCAACTCTTTGATCAGTGCTTCTAGAAATGGTAGGCAAAAATCCCACAGCCTAATATAATAATAATAATAAAATAATTTAATAACATAATACATTTATATAATATTATTATTCCAGATTATGCTGTACTATAATTGTCATAATATACATATACAACCACATATAATTGTAACTGTATTTTACTATGTATGTTATAAATGTCAAATATCATATTATACTGCATCATAATATTATTGCTGTCCATTACTTTTATAATCCCTTCATTAGCACAGTAGACAGAAAGAAAACTAGATGGGAAGTTAGAAGCCTGGGTTTGAATCCTGGTTTAACCACCTACTTCCCTTTCTGATTTGTAAAATAAATGGGTTTGACTAGATGATCTCTGAGGTCCCTAAAGTCGGGGAATCTCCTTTTTTTCCCTTATAATTATGGCCCCTAAGAGAGGAGGAGCCGGCAGTATTAGAATCTGTATTTTGCAGAGGAGGGAATGTTGGCCCAGAGCAGCAGTGTTTTTCTCTAGGTCACACAGTTTGTTAGTGGCAGGGTTGTAACTAGAACCCCAGCTGTCTCCCAGACTCAGGCTATTTCAGTTAGATTGTGTTGGCCTTTATCCTGGACTGCGCTCCCAACAGATGAAACATTAAGGCATTCCCCATTTGCCCTGAGAAGGTTCATTATTTCCCAAGCCCTAGGGGTTAGATAAAAGCAGTGAGGCTGAAAACTCTCCCTACCCCTCACCTTTAAAGGTTAAAGGGAAACCTGCCATTTGTTCCCCTTTCTCTGCTCCTTGTTCCCTCTTGCTGGGACTGAGAAGAGGGAGGTGAGATGGAAAAGCACCAGGCTTAGTTCAGGATGCCTGGGTTCTAATCCTGGCTCAACTACCAAGCAGCTATATGATCTTAGTTAAGGCTAACTATGAACATCAATTTCCCCATTCGTAAAATGGGAATAGTAATATCAAATTACATTTGCCTAGCACTTTAAGCTTCACAGAGAGCTGTTTTTAAGGCATGATAATAATAGTCAGAGCTAGCATTTATATAGTAGTTTACAGATTGGACAGCTAGGTTCTAATTAGTGAAAATAACAATCCTGTGAAGAGTCAGATGTTGTGGAATTCACACTTTTCACATTTGCAATTATGTCAAAATATGGTCATTGGTTTCAGTCCAATGAAAATATGCAGTGAAAATCAAATAATACACTTCAAATAATAAACCACTTCCCAGGATTCATCATTCACACTAGTTGGGATTCTCACAATCACTCTGGGAGGTAGGAGTATTATCTTGCATTTTACAAATGAGGGAACTAGGGAAGACAGAGATTCTGTGTCTTTCCCAGGGTCATATAGTCAGTAGGTGTCCAAGATGGGACATGTTTTTTTGCAGATGAGGAAACTGAGCCTTCGAGAAGAAAGAGAAGCTAACTGTGCACTGGTAACCCCCTGAATATACCATACTCCAGGGAGAAAAATAATAATATTACCTTGATTGATAATATCTCATTAATATGCACTTTCTTCCTTTTATTTTCACCACAATAATTTTGAAGAAAGCAAGTTGCTAAAGTAGAAAGAATGCCAGATTTAGAGCTACAGAAAATGAGTTCAAATTCTAACTGCCACTTACTACTGCCAGGCAGAGAGGCAGCATGGCTTAGTGAATAAAGAATTGATGTTTGAGTCAGGAAGAATTAGGTTCAACTCTCACCTCTAGGTAATTCTCAAACACTCTTGAGTTGTCAAAATTGCCTGTATTCAGTGGTAGAAGGAGTGCCTTCATCCCGAGGATCTTACACCAGTGAAATTTCAGATCATTCGATCAACAAGCATTTATTTAGCTCCTAATGTGTGTCAGGTACTGTGTTAAATGCTGGGGATACAAAGAAAGAGAAAAGGCAGCGCCTGTTTTCTAGGAGTTCACAATCTAAAGGACAAGAGAGACAACACACAAAGACATATATGCAAACACATTACATATAGAACAAATAGGAAATAATTAAAGAGGGAAGGAGCTAGAGTTAAGAAGGGTTGGAAGAAGCTTTCTGGAGATGATGTGATTTTATTTGGGACTTAACGGGAGCCAGGAAAGCTCACTAGGTAGAATGGAAGGAGAGCATTCCAGGTATGAGGGATGATGGCCCCCAGTGTCTTGTTCATGGAACAGCTGGGAAGCCAGGGCATTGGAGAACAGGTAGTGAGGAGTAAGGTGCAACAAGAGTGGAAAGATAGGAAGGTGCTCAGGCTTTGAATGCCAAAGAGGATTATTTGATTCTGGAGGACATAAGGGAGTCAGTGTAAACACACACACACACACACACACACACAACAATGGGGAAAAAAATCTTCCAAGCATCATTCTAGGCAATCCTTTCTCGGCTGAAGTCTCCTCATTTGGAAAATGAAAGGATTGAACTAGGTGACATTCTAAGCTCAAAATCTGTGATCCTGCAGGAATCTTGCCTTCTTTTGGGGTCTCTGTGAGGTGCAAATGAGATTCTGTGTCTGAAAGTGTTTTGTAAACTGTAAAGTACTATACCATTGCTGTTGTTGTGGACAGAAGTGGCAGTTTTGCTGCTGAGATCTCCCTGACTGCCCAACCTGGCATCCCCCCCACCCAGGTGACCATTGAGGTGGTAGATGACCTGCAGGCTGAGATGGAGATGGACTTGTTGACAGAAACCAGTGATTACTGGTCCTTGGGCTCCCCCAGCTGGCTCCCTGCCAAAGAGCTCTTCTGGCCTCTGTTCTGGGGCTACACAGAGGGTGAGGAGGGAGGATCTGGGCCCCAGCCTGAGGGGAAAGCCCTCAGAGAGGAAGAGGGAAAGGAGGACAGTGAGGAAGACTATGCCACAGAATACGAGGAGGAAGAGGAGGAAGACGAAGAACCCATGCTGAGTGGAGTGGGAAGCAGCTGGAATCAGAGATGGCCAACACCAAAGACCTGGGATTTCATGGAGAAATATAACTATGGTGAGTACACGGGGCGCTGGGGGCTGTGGATCGCGTTACAAGAGGGGGAGCGAGGGCCAGGAGAGAGAGCATAGTGTCATAGGAAAATGACAGAGCTGGAGAGAAACCTCTTCATGTGGTTGGGCATAAAATAATAATAATAATAATAATTCATTTGATGAAATGATTATTGATTTCACATGAATCTATGATCTGTGGGATCTTAGGGAAGTCACTTAACCTGACTTGGCAGTTTCCTTTTTTGTAAAATGAGGGAATTGAATTACATGAATCTGGTTCTATAATCTTTCCACCAAGCCAGATCAAAGGACCTCTGTCCCATGGCAGATAGTATCAAGAGTAAGAGAAAGGGAACAGACCAGTTATCAAGAACTTCTGGATGAAATAACTTCCTGGAACCTTCTCTACATCTTACTATCTTAGAGAGTTATCTAGAGTATTGAAATATTAAATGACTTGACCAGGGTCACACTGCCATGTGTGTCAGAGGTGGGGCTTGATCGCCGACTCTCTATCCCCAACACCATCAGTGTCAAAACTGGATCCAAGGGCCGCACGATGCTTCTGAGTGGGACCCCAAACTGAATTAAAATGTAATTGGGAAATAGCTAACAAAATAAATAAAAATACAATGAAACATATAATATTATACTTTAAAACTGAATCAGTATGTGTCTGCACAGATCCTTAGCAGAGGACCCTGTTTGAATTCAAGTTTGATCCCACTGCTCTACACCATGAGGGGAGTAGGAGGCAACTGGCACTAGAGGTGGCCTCTCTCTTTAAGAGCTGCAAAGGCTAAAAAAATAAAACCTTCAACTGTTGGCTGACCTTCTGGTGGTGAGCTTCCTATCCAAAGGGAGTAATTTGTTCAAGGCCATGAAGTCATTGGCAAAGGTAGGACCAGAATCAATCAGTAAACAGGCATTTATTAAAGACTTCCTCTGCCAGGCACAATGCTAAGGGCGAGAGATATAAAGAAAAAAACAATTCCTACTTTTAAGAAGATTACAGTTAGTGGAGTCCATATGTGACCAATGAGATCTTATCTTTGAGCAGGTAAGCAGGAAAATTTTCTAGACCTTCAAATTTACCTAATTAACTGAACAAGTGAATTTAGAACCATCCATCATCCATTTTCTGTATTAGGCATCCACTACTATATGTGCCAGACAGAGCTGCTGACTAGCTTCATTCAAGATATGAATGATATAGGGTTCTCATAAGAGAGCCTGGGACAAGACCTCTGTGGACCCCAGCCAATTGCATTTGTAGGAAGCTTAGTTATAATGAAAAAATATTATTTTACAAAGGATTTCAAATCTTTACTATAATATATACAGCTTATCTCAAAATAAAATACCTACATGCATGGAGAATAGAATTTTCTGGCATTGAGAATATGTGCATTTATTTATTTAGTAGTTTTTATTTACAAGATATATGCATGGGTAATTTTACAGGATTGACAATTGCCAAACCTTTTCTAATTTTTCCCCTCCTTCCCCACCCCCCAGATGGCAGGTTGACCAATACATGTTAAATATGTTAAAGTATAAATTAAATACAATATATGTATAGATTCCAAACAGTTGTTTTATGTGCATTTATTTTTTTAAAAATACTACAAAGTGTCTCTCTTTCCCCATTCTTGCCTTCATGTCCTAAGCAGCTGCTTGCTTAGTCTAGCCCTTATCTCAGCTGGGTCTCTCATATTCTTCTTTTTCTGTTCTTAGATTATGAGGTGGAAGAAGAATGGAGCCCCTGGTCCTCTTGCAGTGTCACCTGCAGCAGCGGTACCCAGAAAAGGACCCGCTCCTGTGGCTACGCCTGCACAGCCACAGAGTCTCGAATGTGTGAATTGCCTCGATGCCCTGGTGAGAGTGTGGGTCCTATAAAGGCTGAAGTTGGTATGGATGAGCTTAGGAGCTAAATGTCCTAGAGAATTGAGTGTTCTGTGTTTATTATTATTATTATTTTGTGAGGCAATTGGGGTTAAGTGATTTGTACCACATAGCTGTTCTGTGTTTAAATGGCAGTAAGTAATGGTTTGGGGGCATGAGGATGTGTTAGAGAAGGAAAACAATCCCGTATTAGGTTCAAGGATTCCTAGGCTTAGACTGAGTCCCATTGACCTTCCCAGTGATCTGTGGAAATAGCAAAAGATCCTACCTAAACTACTCAGATTATACACCACTGACTGTTAGCTTTCAGGTATAGTTTCAGTGTTATTCATTCCCTGACTCCAGTCCCAAAGTTTGCCTCTCCAACTCACTGTGTCTTCAATGTTGAGGAATAGGGTTAAGGACTTGAAAGTATGGGGGACTTGGGGTGGAGAGAGTCACTGCTTTGTACTGATTTTCATTCTTTTTAAAGGAACAGAAAGCAAAATGGGCTTTCCCAGTGAGGATTGGTTGCCTGAAGTGCACAATGACACTCAAATGCTTGGCTCAGGTCAGTACAGAGTTTAGCCTGGAGCTTGGGGAATTGGGATGGTGGTAGGGATGGGGCAGGGAATGGAGGGATAGGGATAGAATCATTTAACTGTGAAACTTCACATGGATAAGAAATCGCTCTCCTCACTCAAATAATAATGTAGCAGTCCTCTCTGATAAGGCTTGGGCTGGTCACAAAGACCCTTGGAGTTATACTTCTTCCCAGTCTGGGAATAGGAGAAGTAATTCACATTTATATAGCATTTTAAAGTTTAAACACTTTACTTGCATAACCCTATGAGATTATTATCATTGCTTTACAGATGAGGAAACTGAGGCACAGAGAAGTTATATGACTTAAGGTCACACAGATATCAGGTTTTAGAGACAGTGTTCTTGAAGGCAACTAGATAGTTCAGTGGAGAGAGCAGTGAGCCTGGAGTAAGGAAAACCCAAGTTCTAATCCAGTCTCTACTACTCATTAGCTGTTTGACTCCAGGCAAGTCACTTAACCTCCATTTGCCTTAATTTAGTTGTGAAGGAAATGGCAAATCATTCTAATATCTTTTCCAAGAAAATCCCATACAGGGTCACAAAGAATCAGATATTACTAAACAGTAATGTTGGCTCTCACCTCTTCAGAGGCAGCATGGAATAGTGAGTAGAACCTTGGACTGGGGGCAGGCAAATAGAGACTTATTATCTCTCTTTATGGACACATTATTTAAACTCTCTGAGCTTCAGTTTCCTCCTTAAAACAGAGATATAAACTAGCTAGTTTTTGAGGTCTCTTCCGGCTGTAAATCTGATTCTTTGAACTTAAATGTTATTTGGTCCAACCCTTTATCAAAAGCATGAATCACATACCATCTGACAGACTTTTCTTATGATCTTCTGTACCAGTGACCAAACACAGTTGTTTTTCAGGCAATCCATCCTATCTACAGCAGCCCTAATTAATAGAATATGTGGCCATACCTGGCTTTCTAAGCCAGACATTTCTCATTCTACTAAGTTTTTTCTTCCCTTGAAGAAAGAACTAAGAGTCTCAGGTTAACCATTCATTACTCTTCCTACCCAGCTAACCAAGTAAGGGGAAGCCTAACAGAATTCTGTATGATCAAGTGAAAAGGGATGAGGGGACTACAAACTGATCCTCTGAGACGCTCAATCTCCTCCTTTGTATCCGAGGGCAAAGTCATTCTTGCCTTGAGGTGCCAGATGTTATTTTAGGGAACACTTAGTGACTTGAGAGGTGGGGAGATGGTGCTGTCTGCTAATAGATATTATCAGCAAATTTCAAATATATGACCTTTACTTGTATTGACTTAGTTAAAAAAAAAAGAAAGAAAAAGGAAAGCACCCTGAATTACAAGGACAGTGAGATAGTTAATGGATTGCCACACTTTGTTCTTTCCAAGGTGAGAAGTTCCCCTCCCAGATTGATTCTTGACCATCTTATGCCTTAATTCTTTCCTGATCTTTAACAACTGACTGGGCATTGCCTTGAACAAACTGAGACCTGAAAAAGACCATAATTTAACAGGAACAGTGTCTTCCACTGTATCTATCACAGTCATCTTGTCACTTGATTACAATGATTCTGGAGGGGAAAGTGAGGCTATTAACTCTGCACAGCTCTGCCTCATCTAAAGCCATTTTCACTTTGCACTTTTACTTGACAATTTACTTGTAAGTTAGGACATCACCTTCCTGATGTCATTGGTTCTCTTTGAAAATGAAGGATGAACAACAATTTTTCAAGGAGTTTTCTGAGACTAGAGAATTTGGGTTCAAAATTTGACTCTGATGCTTGCTATCTGTGGGAGTTAATTTTTTTCCCTGAGCCTCAGTTTCCTCATCTGTAAAATAAGCAGGTTGTATCTGATGGCTTTGATCCCCAGCTCTGTGATCCTCTGAGTTATGTAATCCTCAACCCAATTCAGTAGGGAAGTCAACAGGGCCTGGTCCCATTTGTTAGATTAGGAAACTAAGCCCAGAGATTTTATCTCTATCACAAAAGTAAAGTGGCCAAAGTGAGATTGAACCTTAGCTCTTTTAATGACTGGCTGTGTGGGATATGGCACCTCCTTCTCTCCCAGAATTCCTTTTTTTGTGTGTGTATGGGGGGGATATATGTATATATATTCCTTTTTTTGTGGGGGATACTTCCTAAGGTATATGTATAGTGTGTGTGTGTGTGTGTGTGTGTGTGTGTGTGTATATACATAAATATATGAAATTCCCAGTGCAGGCATCAAATCTAGTCTCCCTTCCAAATAATTAGAGCTACTAAAAAATGAATGCAAGTTAATATGCTCCCTGATGTTGGAGGTATTCAAGCCTGGACTGCTTGATTAGAGTGATGACAGTAATGCTCCAGGTAAAATAAACTGGGCAGATAACCTGTGGAGGTTCATGCTGTCTCTGTAACTTTCCCTAAAGGGGCCACGTTGCTATGATGATCCTGAGAGGAAGGATAGTCTTTCCCTAGCTCTAGCTCCAGCTCCAGGAGCTTTGTATGGCCCCCTTCCTCCTGAGGAGTTTGAGGAGCAGGGTGAGGAGAAAGGAGTGTTTCCCACTAGAGTTTGCCCTTTTGACCTCTTAAACCAATTCCACTCCCAGAGTCACTCAGACAGCAATTAGGGAAAAAGGCCTTTTTAGGGCTTAGAAATTTTTACAAAGGTAAGCTCTCATTGTCAAGTTCACAATATTACTGGATGCTTTGAACAGGAAAAGAAGGGAATGGTTGTATCCTACTTACTCATTCATTTTTTCTTGACCACCATTGAATATTGACTATGCTAAGTAGTCAATCTGGATTCCCTTCCTTCCCTTGACGTAGATGTAGATAGCTGTGAAAAGTGGCTGAACTGCAAGAGTGACTTCCTGGCTAAATACATGAGCAAGATGCTGACCGACCTGCCCAGCTGCCCCTGTGCTTACCCTCTGGAGGCCGTGTACAGTGCTGTGAGCCTTCCAGATGAGCAACAAGGTAGAAGCTTCCGCTGGAGGGATGCAAGCGGTCCCAAGGAACACCTGGACGTCTATCAGCCGACTGCCCGCTTCTGCCTGCGCTCCCTCCTCTCTTTGGACAGTACCACGCTGGCTGCCCAGCACTGCTGCTATGATGAGGGCAGCCGGCTCCTGACTCGTGGTAAGGGGGCTGGTGCCCCGGACCTCATCAGCACAGACTTCTCCCCAGAGCTGCACTTCAAGGTGGACACACTGCCTTGGATCCTGTGCAAAGGGGACTGGAGCCGCTATCATGTGGCGCGGCCCCCAAACAACGGGCGAGCCTGTGCTGACAACCCACCTGAGGAGGAATACCTGGCCCAGTTGCAGGAGGCCAGAGAGTATTAACCAAAGGATCAGGGAGGCCCAAATGTGGAGAATGGAATGGAGGCTTGGCTTTGTCTCTGGTGGCTGGGCCAGAGCAGTGAGTGGGGTCCTGTTGGCTGCTCCCTAGGAATATCTGGAAAAGGGCAGGGTAAGAACACCTCATAATTGGGGTATCTGTACCAAGCTGCTCAATGGGGGAGGGTTTTTCTGGGTGTCTCTGACCCTTGCACGTTTTCTCCCAGTTTAGTGGAGTGAAAAGTCTCCCTTCTTGTTTGTAATATGAAAGCTGAAGGGTGTGTGTGTGTGTGTGTGTGTGTGTGAGTGTGTGTGAGTGTGTGTAAGAGAGAGAGAGAAAGAGACAGTGTGAATGAAAGGTTGCTCTTAGATCAGCATATCTTTGGATTCAGGGTGGAGAAAAGAGAAACATGTCATTCAGAAAGCCCTTAATAACCCTATAAATTCAACTCTCCCATTCCCAATCTCTCTCTTGCCCCACTGCAGGGAGACTTTTGTTGTCCTCTCATCTCTCGGTTTCTGTGCCCTCATCATACTGGTTCAGATACGAGCTTTGGTATAGCCATCCAGCTAACCTCCAGTTTCTTGGAGATAAGGGTTGGGAACTTAAGATTTGTTGAATGGATCTTAGGACAGGCTCAGTTGAGCTAGAGAAAAGCACCTTCATCTCCAGTGACTTTCTGAGGATCTGGGGAATCCATGAGGGCCAGTGGAGGACTGGTAACTAGAGGACTCGATCCCTGGCCACTCTATGCCTTCTCTCACTCATTTGCTATCTGAGCAAATAGGCTTGGTGAATAGTATTCCCAGTGCCAAGCATCTCTGGGACAATTATTTTGGGTGTGGCCATCTCTGTGCTAGGGGCACGTACCTCATTCACTCTTCCACTTCTCCCCAAGAGTCTAGCTGAGTAGCTCAGGGCCATCGCCCTCCCATAGACTAGACACTTACATCTGGGGTTTGGGGGGTAATGTTGTGTGGGCATCTGAACTGCCAGACATCATCCATCAATCCTTAGAATATATTCACCAACTGCCCACTTGTATCAATAGTTCCTTAAGTCTGTATCAAAGCAGTCCTACAAAGACTGAAGCAGGTGTATGGTCCTTGATGTGTTGGGAGGAAGAAATCTGACAAGAATTATGTTGATTGGATTAGGGCTTAGGGGAATGGAAACCAACCAGGGAAGAAGAGAAGAGAAAGTTCATGCTGATCCCAACCCTTGCTGCCCATCCTACTGATATATTCCACTCCTCCAATGGAAATATGAAAGGCTGAGTGAGGATGTGATTTGATGTCAGAACAGGGCAGGACTGAAGAAGGGTAGGTCTTACAGCTACAAAATCTGGGATGGGGGCTATAGTTGGTGTGGAATGGTATAAAAATCTCTTCTCCATACCTGTCCCCCTTCCCACACCCAGGAGACTTTCATTTCCAGGTATCTTACTCCAACTTTTGGAGCCCTTTTTTTCCATCCTGGATTACAATATCTTATTAGGGGTTAACTTGCTTTAGTTCCAGCTGTCATTTGTCACCAAGTTCTTTGGAGGGTTGGAAAGAGGATAACAGATTCAACAAGCTGCAATGGGATCTTTGTGGATCTTCAGCAATAAAGCACTTTATTTGAAACCACTTCCTGATAAAGCAGGGAGCAATGGGAGGAATACAAGGGTGGTTGAAATGAATTTGAACAGCTTAGGGCCTGTCTGGTTAAGGCTCTCAGGAGGGCACTAAAAAGAAGCTCTCCTCACTAAGGATCACCCATTAGGGCTTGGGAGACATCTTCCAGAGAGCTGTGACCAGGTGGGGCAATCCAAAGGCCACTGGCTTGTCGGCTCCTGAAATCCTTTCTGTACTTGTAACAGGCAGGCAGAGAAACAAGGGGAGGGGGGATACCAGATCATCAAGCATTTAGCAATTTCATCAAAATCTGGCTCAAAAAAGTACTTCTTTCTTTCTAAACTCATATGCATTTGAATCATGCAAATGTGCAAATGGATTTACTTGGTTGCATTAGAGAGTGCTTACCCAGGACAGCAATGACACTTGCCTGGAGTACCCTCAGTCTTCTCAGCTGCTCCTACACCTGCTCCAGCTTAGGCTGGGGTGAGAGGAAGGAATGTTGGCTGTCAGGGCTTCCACTGGCCCTGTAATATGACCTATAAAGTGCCAGTCCAGATATGTTTGCATTGCCTCTCTGAACTCTTCCAGAAGATCCTGTGAGAACCTTCTGTCATCTCGGACTGATAATGGGAACCAGTATCCTGTGGCCTGTCTTTCTTTTTTCCACTCAAAAGCAGACAATTCATCTGGCTACTAAATTTTGAGCCTGACCCCTCTATCCAAGGCAGATTTATAGAGGACTGCTCTGGAGGCCAAAGGATGTACTCCTTTTTATGTAGGGGTTAGCTGCCCCCACTCCATAGATCCTCTTGTAGAAGGGCCCTACTAGTAATAACTACCATTTATATAGCACTTACTATGTGCCATGCACTGTACTAAGCACTTTACAATGATCTCATTTAATCTTCAGAATAACCCTGGTGCTATTTTTATGCCCCCTTTATAAATGAGGAAAGTGAGGCAAACAGAGACCAAGTGATTTGCCCAGTGTCTCACAGCCAGCAGGTGTCTGGAGCCAACTTTGAACATAAATTTTACTGCCTCCAGGACCTGGGTTCTTTCTCTCCTCTGTACTACCTGGGCCCCAGGGTAAGACCAGTTACAGGCTACAAGATCTTCCTTGCCCTCTTTTATGGGATAAATCACAACTGCATTATAGGAAGAGGCCTTGAAGATCATCCCTCATCACATAGTGAGACAACAAAAGCCCAGAAAGGAAACGTGGTCTGCCTTGCCATTGGGTGATTGTGAATAGTAGCAGAACTAGGCTAGAACTCTGGGTTCCTGACTCCAGTGCTAGCAGTCTTTCCTCTGTACATTATCTCCTAACTCTTGGTGCTTGGGAAGATTGTACAGCCAGGAGTACATTACAGTCTCTGAAGAAGTGGAGTTGAGCATCGTCCCAAGGATCAGGTAGGATCAGGTTCTTAAACAGGCTGCCAGTGTTCTGCAAACAAGTCCATTTGAAGGTTATATCAGAGACATATGTAATAGAAAAAGATGTGCTAGTTGTATGATGAGAGGGAGTCATAATGGCCGTGGTACCAAGATGGCAAAAGAATTCGAGTGACCCAGCATGTCGGGTAGACATTGTTAAGGATTGCAGAGGGTAAGCAGACATGGATTAGTTGTGATGTATGTCACTAGAGGACATGTAAGTGAGATTTCAGAATTGTTTTAGGGTTGGTGGTTGGAGAAGGGAACAGGAGGATAAATTGGGAAGTGATCATAAGGGAAGGTGTATTCTTCAATCATTAAGGGTCATCCCCTGGAGTTTTGTTTGGCCAGATACCTTCTCACCCCAGTCTATATTTGTGCACATTGCACAAGATTTCTGAAAGGTGACGCCTGCATTTGTTTGTTTTTTGTCTCACAAACCTGGCAACATTAGCAACAAACACATTTTAGATTGGAGGCAGTACCTCCTATTATAACCGATTTGCAATACTGCCCTATGAAATGAAAGACTTTATTTCCATTATGCTGAGTTGATTTTTTTTGTTGTTGACATGTGATTTCATCAGTTCAAAGAATTTTCAATAAGAAGTTTCAAAATAAGTAACTAATAAATCTTAGACTTTACTGCAGGCACTGAAAGAATAAGTGATTTGTCCATAAACCAATCTAAATTTAATCTGTGAAATGGGACGCATATTAAATTGCTACTATATCCGGTCACTGGCAAAAAAGAAAAAAATAAACCCTAGTGTTGAAAGTTAAAGTTGAAGTGATGGGATTGGGAATGGATAGGACTTTAAAGTGATTTTCCGAAGCAATAAAAGGCAACAGATGACACATAAGCGGCTCCAGATAGGAACAGCACTTGTGCTTGAGGTGAAATAGGAATGGGGTATCATAAAACTTAGGAAAACAGTGGGTGGACATTGTCAAGAGACCCTGGTTTAAAGCTAACACCCAGATAATCGGATCCATCTCCTTACTCCACTTATTTCACCGTTATCTTTAGCAAAGAGGAGTTTCCTTACTCATTATTAATCTCACCTTTGGCCAAATAGATATCCTTGCCTTCTATCAAAACAAATGCCTAAGATTATTGAGGCTGTGATGCTCAGCAAATCACTTAACCTGACTTCCAGTCTCTGTAAAATGGGAGAATAATTCGACTAGTTGGCCATTAAAGTCTCTTGATGTTCTAAAAACTTATAATTGTTGAAAATCACATATTCAACAATCTCTGTCTGTACTAGTCACTCAGGTAATTCTCCCCAAAGCTTGTTACAGTACTTTTTTCCTTTGATCTTTTAAGAAAATTTGGTCTTTCAGAAAGCCTGGCTCAATACATACTGACCAGCTTCATTCTATGTTAGACAGGGAGGAATACTTTCTTTTAGAAACTGATTTTTAAAAAATTCATTGATTCTTTTCATTACCCAAATTATAAAAAAAAAGTTTCTTTTTTCCAGACCCTTCTCTTTCACTCTCTCAGCCCCGCAAAAGGATATAGCTACCTCCCTTGATTCTTCTATTTCAATTGCATTTTCACATTAAAGTATCTCTTTAGGATTTGCAAATTGTGACTAGATTCATCACAGAATTAGTTCTGGTATAGGATATTGTTTTTAACTTTTGAGGAGATAAAAGAATTGGGCTTTTCTAGTGTTGGGATTGGTTATTAATAGTAGACATATATGTAATTTCTACCTTATATCTTTTAAGTGCATAGTTAGTTTTCCAAATTATTTGAGCTTTTCTGGTGCATACGTAGCTTTTTGTTCACTAAGGGCATCTAACTAGAAGATGGTATGGCTAGAAATCAGGACTAAGTACCCAGAACTCTCTTTAAAGAAGTTATTTATAACTTTTTTTTTTTTTTTTTTTTTTTTTTTTTTAATAATAGCTTTTTAATTTTCAACTTGCAGGCAGAGAAAGTTTTCAACTTGGAAAACTTTGCATTTCAAATTTTTCTTTCCTCCTTCCCTACTCCCCTCCCTTAGACTGCAAATAATCCAATATAGGTTAAGCATGTGCAATTCTGTTATTTGTAACTTTTCTTCAAGAAGCTGTCAGCAGGTACTAATGATGATATTCCAAATGTTTGGAGATACTGTTTCACTTAATGGTCTAGTGTCCACATTGAAAGCAAAGTTCTTAGATAGTTTCCAATCATAGTTTATCTTTCTGTATCATTTTATGGCTCATTCTTCAATCAATTTAGTTGTCTGACTTTTGATGACCCCATTTGGGTTTGGTTTTTTTTTCAGACCCTGGAATGGTTTGCCATTTTCTTCTCTAGCTCACTTTACAGATGAGTAAATTGAAGCAAACGGTGAAGTAACTTGCCATAGGTCACATAGTAATGTCTGAGGTCAGAGTTGAACTCAAGATGAGATGAGAATTTAGGATTTCAGGCCCAGTACTCTATATTGCATCCACATGCCCCTAAAGCACATTTTTTTTTGGTCACAGAACTTTTTAACATCAATTTCTCCTTTTGATTCTATCTGTAATAATCTAGCAAGATATATTATGGGAGGACTGCTGTCCTTACTTTGCTGCTAAAGGCTAGACAAGTTGATTTGTCCAGAGTCACAGAACTCCATGGCAGTCCACTCATTGGCACTAGAGGACCTGTATTCAGATTCCAGTTCTACCACAATCCTTGTGATCCTGGACAAATGGTGTGTGCCATCTGAGTACGTATTCAGTGTATTTGGACCTGATTCCATGAGTCCTAGTTCAGTAAGGTTACTACTGTGCCATAGTCCTTTCTGAGGATTTCAAGCCTAAGAAAGTTGTTTGGGGTCTGAATTTTGCACTTTTTTTTAAAAGCTGAGACTCTGACTTTGAAGCCTTGCCCACCAACAACACGGTTTCTATACAGGCAGAAACACTATGAGAATCTGGGTATTTTTAAATATGATGTGCCACGTACTATATCTGACAAGAACCAGAAAATTTTAAAAATGAGAAAAATCCTATTTTCCTCCTCAGGCCACAAATATTAAGTGCTAAATTGGATACAAAGCCGAAAAATGCAGTTGCTGCTTTCAAAGAGATTAATTTCCAGCAATGCCTAATCAAATGACAAATTCAAATCCTTTATGTAGTGGTCCTCAAACTTTTAAAATGGGGACCAGTTCACAGTCCCTCAGACTCTGTCTCCGCCCCTCAGCCCATTTGCCATAACCCAGCATAAATGTCCTCAGTGGGGCAGATGTCACCCGCAGGCTGTGTTTGAGAACCCCTGCCTTTATGTATTCCCCACTCCTCCATTCCATGGAGTAAGTGGAGAAGGGAGGAAGGGAGAAATGTTTTACTTGTAACTTCACTGAAAATGGACTTTACCTTGGATTGTCAATCAAATGTTTTGGGACCAGAGAAGGAAAGAACTCAGGATTTGATCACCCCTAGAATTAAGATCAAGACAGAATAGTATCTAGTGGGAAGGCCAGTGAACTATGAACCAGGGATGGGTTAGGCCCAATTTTGCCACTAACTTCAGCATATGAATTTAAGTACATCATTTATTGGAATCTGAGCCTTCATAGCACCATGTGATTCTTCTTATGTTCAGTTATTGTGCCCTAGAGCCCTATTAAGGAGACAAATGGATTTTATTGGGCTTGTGGGAAGCACAAGCTTCTCCAAACTATTTCACTGATGGAACATATACAGACAGTAGGAATAACTCCTCCCATCTTACTTTCTTTAATTCCAAATCCAAAGGGAACCTGTTGCCTATCCCACAACTCTAAACTCAGATTTAGACATTGCTTCCGTATTTTTTAAGTTATGTTTATTTAGCGTATGTACACATAAAAGAGAATTCACTGTCTGATCCCGCCCAGCAGAAAACATGCACGAACCCATGGTATATGAATGGGGAGGGGGCCTAGGCCCCACAGTAGTGGTTGGGATGGTGCAATCTTGCCAGTCACAGCTGCAGGACAGTAGAGAGCTGGACTGAGCTGCTGGGTGGGCCATGGCCTTGTAGACATTAACATTAGAACAAGCGTGCGCCATAGCCAAAGGTCTGTTTGATGCTTTCAAAATAGTACCGCTGCCAACCCTGTCTTGTCCGTTCCTCCTCTGGTGATGGGATGCCTTTGCCCTCCATGAGAAGCTCCGTCTCTCCATCTTTGTCAATGAAGGTCAAGGTGATGGTAGCAAAATGTCCTGGGGAGGAGTCAAATCAGTTGTTAGGACTTAACATTTACCTCTGAAATCTCATTCAAAGGAGACTGGAATCCTCAAGTCCTTCTCCCTTAATGGAGCCAGGTGTGCTTTCAACGCTTAGAGGTTTAGATTTTTCTTGTGGAAATTAATGTAGATTCCATGTGGGAAATGACTGATCATAAACTTGTCTACAGCACTGAGCCCAATGGTCCTACCTCAGGGATTCCCACAATCCACTAAAGGACTTAGACGACCCCAATCTCATTGCTATGCTGAGGGATACACACAATAAGAGAAGAGACAATTACCATCAGGCCAAGTCTTAAACCTCCATTTCATCACAATCTTGTTTTCAGGGACCTGGAAGGTAAAAGCAGTGAATGGTCAGGCTCCGCCTTCTCAATCACCCCCCCCTCACCTCCCAATACTCTGCCTAGCACAGGCTGAAGACAGCCAGGTTATCCAAGAAATTCTGAGGCCCAGAGGCCAAGGCAGTCCGTGTGCTAATATCTAGGCCCTGTCAGGCTGGATCAGGTACAGCTTTAACCCTATTATCAGCCTCTGGCTGCATGTTTTCTATACTTGTATCTTGATGGTGATACAACTTGAAACAATCTGGATTTAAGTGTAACAAGAGATTAAGATTCCAACTCTAGAGACCTTAGGAAAAATGTGGTTCTAATGGAGCAATGACCGAAGGGGTCTGAGTGCGGGCAGCACTTACCAGGTCTAAGAACTCCCCGGTGACATTGCCATCCAGCAACTGGAACTTTCCCCCTTTGTCTGCTTCTAAGACCGCAGATGCATGGGTGAAGGCCTGAACCATCTGCACGGACAAGAGAAGAGGTCTGAAATGGGGCCTGAACCTTTCTCGAACCCTGCGTTCATTCCACTGGTGATACTTGGCGCTTTATTTACAAATGAATGCAGCCCCAGGCTCACAGTTACACTTAAGTCCTCACTGTCCTTGGGCCAGTCACAGCTTCCACATCATCCTATGAATAAGATCTAGGAGGCATATTCAAGGCTGCAAGCAGACTCACTTTTCCCCTCTTCCACTTAATAGTTCCCTCCCTCCCCAACTGCAGGTAGAGATACTTTAGAGTCCCCCCTTCCCCAAGACAGCAAGCAATCTGATATAGGTTATCTATGTACCATTTTATTAATCCCATTTCCATATTAGTCATGTTGTGAAAAAAGAACCAGGACAAAAGGGGAAAAACCACGAGAAAGAAAAAAAACAAAAAAAGTGAAAATAGCATGCTTTGATCTGCATTCAGACTCTATAGTTTTCTCTGGATGTGAAGAGCATTTTCTATCATGAAGAAAACTCATCATTAATTCCTACTTCTGTTTTTTTTTTTTAAATGACTGGTTCTAATTTATCTAATTCAATTTAATATTGCAAGAGATCATTCATTGGGTAGATTAAGGACCAGATTTACATTGTGTTTAGGATTTCTTTCTGAGTTCCTGACATCATTTGAAGAGGAAGAATTATTCAACAGTATTTTGGGGAAGAAATTTCTTAACTATTAGCAAGTATGGGAACAGAAGGTAATAAAAAAGGAAGAATTGTAAAGGCAAATTCACCAGCATTTTTTGAGATGCCAACATATGTTGTATCCTCTAGAGCAGGCATCCTTAATTGTTCTGGTGTCATAGATACCTTTGGCAGTCTGGTGAAGTTTATGAACTCCTCAGAAAACATTTTTAAATGAATAATTGAAGAAAATGCTAAGTTTCAATGAGTTTAATGAAAATAAAGATGTAATTTTTTCCCACCCAGGTCAAGAACCTGTTGTCTTAAGGACTACAGTTTAGGCAGTAACCAGGCTAATAGAATAACAGCTTATAGCAGTAGCTCTTTAGATCTAAAAGTAGGAAAAACTGCTTTCTATACAAATGTCAAGCCACTCGGGAAAGCAAACTTTATTCTGGGCATAACAGACTTCACTCCAACCACACACTTACCTCCTGGGTGACAAATACCCTAAAGAGCTCCTCTGGCGATGTTAGGAAAGTGTCCTTCAAAACGATCTTGCAGGTAGGGATCTTGACACCAACGGTTTTAGACTGACTTGCCAAAGTACTAGGCTTTACCTATGGAATGATGCCGATTGTCAATCTGCTATCGATGTAATCAGCAACTCATACTTACGTAATAACCTACTAAGCTTTACAAAGCACTTTCCTCATAACTTGTAGAGTAGGAAGGGAGAAATATTAATATTCCTATTTTAAAGGAACATGTAGAAGTTAAAGTTAATTCATGACAAAGTCAAGTCTGATAATTTCTCCACATATCCCAATGCATATTTTGGGAAAAGATCTAACAGACCTCCTATACATCCCAAACTATTGAATTTATATGACAAAGAATGTTACATTTACTTAAAAGAAATCAGAATCAAGAGAAAAACTAGAGAGAAGAAGGTTTGAATTATCAGGCACCTAATTGTTACTCTCAAGCAAGGTGTTATGTTAAAAAAAAAAAAAAAAGTCTCTTCTTCCTATAATGCTTAGAGTTATATTCTTCAGATTTTCTCTCATATTCCCTCTAAGAAAATACTAAGTACATGATACTGCATCAAAAATTTGCACAAAAAGATGCAACATGTGAATTTCTTGATGGGAAGGGGCAATAGTTAGACTATTAGATAACTTGAAGATAAGGCCTCATAGAGATATCTAGTAGCCACAAAACAAATTAAGGACCGTGTGGAAGAGAGATACAGTGGAAGCTATAATAAGTAATTTTGTGGAAACGTGACTGGTGCTGACATTTTTTGAAATAGGTTCATTCTTGGTAAATTTCAAACATCCTAGAAACCTGTAAAATAAAACTACTTTAGGCTGTTCAAATTTTATGTTGCTTCTAATTAGTAAACAATGGAAAAGAAAAGAGACAACATACCATATGTTTATTTTTATTCATTTTAAAAGACAAGGATTTTTATCAGAGGGAGTCAAGTAGCTGTGTAGTTCTTGACATCCCTCATTTCCCTGGCTTAGTCTCAAGTGTTACCATATAGAGAAAGTGCCACTTACTTTGGACTCCTCAGCTTTCACTGGCGGCTGGGGGGCTGGATCTACTGTCTCGCCATTCAGAGTGGGTAAGATCATGCCCTGCGTGAATTCTATAGAGACAGAATCCCAGTCAGAGTTATTACTTCCTAGCAAATTCAGGGCATGTGGTATTGATAGTATAATAGAAGAAACCAAGCCTATGAGGAGGAAATGCTCAGAAAAATTCTCCTTAATAGACACTCGTTTCAAATACAAATATTTGAAACCCCTCATAATACTGGTCAGCCAACATATTTTATTTTTAAAAAATTTCATAGACCACACACAGAACAATGACATTAAGCACAACATACCTCTGTATGAGGATGAAAAGGAAAAGATAGATAATCTCAACTTTAATCTTTACTGAGATCTATGGCTTATACAACATATAAGCCATAGATCACACTTTTATTTGTTTGTCTTTTTAATTGTCTTTTTAGTTGTTTTAAGTGAGCTCAGTCCCCAAACACAAAACACATAAGTGCGTTCTGCAATTGGTTCTCTATTGTAACAATAGTACAAGTAGACTGATATGGAAAGCGTCCAGAAAGTAACCAATTTTGTGACTAAACTGATCTAAGACCTAGTCCTGATAAGAACATTTAAATAGCACCTCATTTGTCCAAAAATAGTAAGAGGATGCAATGCCTATGGATCTCCTATCTCCCCAGCCCTAAAAAATTAACAGTTGAGATAGCTCTTCCCAATCGGCAAAGGGCTCTTAGTTCTTCTTCCTCAAACAGGACAAGAGATAGAGTCATCTATTCCAAAGCATACCTGTTTTAAGAGTCCTGATATAGGTTTCCACTGCATCTCGGATCTTTGTCACACCTTCTTGCTTCATTAAGGCCAATAGGGTTGTGTCAGGCTCATCTTTGGCAAGGCTCACACTAACCTGTATGGAGAACCAGACAGTAAATAATCTGAGAGGCTTATGCAATTATCTTCTTACCCTTGGTGCTAAATGTAAAAGTTAAGCAGTTATATGATTACGGACCAGATCTTTAAAGAAAACATGTATACTGGGATTCGATACCCTGCCTGATATAGAAGGCCCATTTGAAATATTCTTTCCAAGGTCTTTTTCTGTCAAGGCAATGGTGGACAGCTTTAGAAAACAAAAGTCTTTAGGTGAAAAGTAGAATAATGTATGATAAAAATCTACATTTACAATTAAGTCAAAGTTACTTTGTAAGATCTCAACTGACTTAAAGTTCTTGGAAATAGTCATGTGGTAGAAAAACTGAATGCCTTGCTCAATCCTGTATCAATTTTAATTGTCATTTCTTTTAAAAGAAGGAAGGGAAGAAAAAAGAAAAGACGAGGGAAAAAGGCAGAGAGGTAGGAAGGAAGGAAGTCTTAAGAGATAAAGGATCAGAAAATGCAAACCTCCACTTCACTGACGTCGTTTTCATCTGACAAGTTGGGGATCTCCACGTGTCCCTTGTATTTCACTCCTGACTTAGAAGTACCTGTCAACAAAATTTTGCTTGTCAGATCCTTTTGCTTCTTTTCTTAGTAAGCAGAGGCTTCTGCCACTCACGGTCCCCCATTAACTCTAATCATTATCAATGAGATCAAGATCTGTGATTTTGGATTATTTTGTCCAGTCCACAAGTTGAACAGAAACACTCTTATTACTCCACTTTTGCTTGAGACATTAGATTTCTTAACTTTATTATTAGACTCTTGATTTCATTAGGAAATCAGTAAAGTAACTCTTCTTAAAAACAAACTCACATTTGTTCTGGCTCAACTGGCTTAGAGCTGTCTAAGTTATTCAATCTATTTAATATAGCCAGTATGTCAAAAGCAAGATTTAAACCGAATCTTCCTGACATCAGAAACACTTCTTTATTCACTATGCCATGTTGCCTCTCTCTAGAGTTCATTCCCTAGATATCACAAAAGAAGGTTCAGTGGCAAGCAGGTTACGATCACAAATATCCTTCATGAAAAATTGTGAAGTGAGTACTGTAGAGAAATATTGATTGGAGACCTTGACTAGAACTAAGATTTTCCCTAATGCCCAGGAAATTAGAAGTAGCACAAATGAAACGTTCTATATTATTTTAGAGACAGACGTACTTACCTGTTTGAAGGAATCTGGAGGATGTTTAAAAAAAAAAAATGCAACTTGTTCACTGACTGACAGAGTTAGAGATTTTAGAATATACAACTAATGTGCCTTCCACAAAGCTTCAAGGCAGCACGTATTTCTCACAAAGATGGTTTCAGGTTGTAACAAACAGCTTTCAGCTGTTTAACAAATATTTACCAAGTGACAGCTATGAACAAAGTTCTGTGCCAGGTGCTGGAGTCATTAGCATTCAAAATAAAATACAGACACCCTTACCCTTCCAGAAAGCTGGTGTGCACCCACCTGTCCAATTCAGTTTGATGGTCCATTCATAGAAGAAGATGAGTTTGCCCTTTCGGTTGTTTATTGATGCCTCTCCATCGAGCTTGCTCACTTCTGTCACCTCACAACTGCCTTCTTCTCCTTGCACTTGGATCGCCAAAAACAGGGATTTCAGCTTGTCGGTGGACCAGTTTGAAGCATCCCTCTCAGTCCTAAAAAGGAGAACACAACCATGGAATCCTCTAGACAGCAACTGTTTAGAATCAACCCACTGTATGAAGAGACAGATGAGCAAACTAAGGTTCAGATAATTTATCAAATCGTCCAGTTATTAAATATCCAGAGATGGGATTCCAATGAACCCACCCCCTTCTTCTCCCTCATCTACAATGTTTCTAAGTATTATAATGCTACTTATTAACCATGTGCTCTGATATGAGTAACCTGACACTCAAAGCAATTCCCCTTGTGATCGGTTATATTTGTAAGACACTACCAAACTCAGAAGTACGGTTTGTGGGTACAGTAGTAGTAATAAAGTAACAGGTCAGTGGGAGGCCCGGACCAGTGATTGCGCTAACAAGCAGTAGCCCTGCATCACACCGTGAGAAAGGAGGTGTCACACTTGGGGCCCAGAAAACTCCCGCACGCCCCAGAATCACCTTCGAATGCAATTGGGAAACATTAACAAAGAAACACAACCAGAGGTGGGCGGTGGTTTGGAAATCACCATGAGCTGGGGGAGGTCCTTTTGCAGTTTGGTACCACAGAAGGGAGCGGGGTATGGTTTTTAAAACGCAACCTGTTTGCTCCTTTCAGAGTGGTAAAGATGAGAGAATACAGGGCTAGTACCGCTAACACTCCTCGTATAGAGCTTCGGGGCAGCACAAATTCTTTTCACCTACATGTCAAAGAGCAGTCAATAAAAAAAATCCGCGTGGTTGTCTGTAAAACACGGAACGCGAACACGCTGTTTCAGAAAACTAAGAACTCATGCATTCAACAAGTACGGCAGCAGTCCGAGAAGAAGGCTAGGGCATTCGCGCAGTCCCACATACCCTTCGGTGCTAACACTGGGAGCCGTCCACGGCAACTAAAACAAAGCCCGGCGCGCTGCGAGGAGGCACAAAGAATTCGGAGGAAGGCTAGCGCTTCTGGGGGTGTGTGAGCGACAAAGGGGGTGGAGGAGAGGCTCGTCCAGCGAAGGCGGCCTTAAGGAAATGACACTGGAGCTAGGCCCGGGAGGGAGAAGCAGCCCGATCCCCGGGCCGCGGTGACCCAGGCGGGAGCTCTCCAGCCCCGCGGCGATGGGCCGCGTCCCTCAGCACAGGGCTGATCCTTCCGGGGGACGAGAGAGAAGGCATTACGGACCCGAGGACGTCCTCTGCCCAGGTCCCCTGGCACCGCTCTCGCCACGATTCCCCGGCTGTCTCGTTGTGGCGGATCCCACCCTCCTTCACCAACACGTGGGGGGAGGAAACGTGCGTCCCCGGAACTCTCCTCTGCAAGCGCTCGGGGGCCGGCGCGGACCGGGCCCGGCTTCCAGGGAAGGCTAGTTTGCCCGGGCCGAGGAGGGCGCCGTCTCCGGGGCCACGCTTTGTCCGGGGGCCGCCTCTCCTCCTCCTCCATCCCCACGGTCCCCGCTCCACATGCAGCAGAGCACCGGGCAGAGCGCCGCTCCGGGGCCGCCCGAGCCCAGGCCCCTCTCCGGCCACTGCTCCTTCCTGCACTTACCAGTGCCAGTTATTGACGTTAGTAGCGTCTGCCCGCTCCTCCACGATCCAGCGTGGGTCACCCTCGCCCCACTTGGCCATCTGGTCTCGGATTCTACTGCCGCAGGCTCCCGCCCGGCCCCGGCCCCAGCCGCCCGGCAGCGCCTGGAAATTACTAGAAGCGGGCGCAGCGCCTCCCGGCTCGCTTTTCCCTCCACCTTCCCCCCCCACCCCAGCCCAACCTTCTCCGCTCTCCTCCGCAAGCTTCCGGATCCTCCTCCTCCTCCTCCTCTTCCTCCTACTTCTCTTTCGGCCTACTTCCACCAGGTACTTCCGCTCCAACTTTCCGCGGGGCACGATGCCCCAATTCCAAGGGTTCCGGCCTATTCCCCATTTGCTAAACCGCCCCTCTCCCTCACGACTAGTGCACATATGCAATTACTTATGTGGGAAGAACCCTGGATAACCCATCTGTACCACATGCCGGAAACTATAACTCTTCTCCTGGCTTCTCACCCACGCAATGAGGGGTGAAAGCACTGAGCGAGGCTCTCTGGGAATTGTAGTTTTTGTTTACCTGCCCCCTCCATGTCCGGCGGAAGAAGGCGTTGCAAAATAGGGAAGCGTCCCGAGCCCACCCGCCCTGCCCAATTCAGTTTGTGGGCATTGTAGTCCTCAGGACCAAAGTCGAGGGCGAGCCGGAAAAAGGAGGGGGAGAGAGGAAAACGACAACTTCCAGCATGCCGTGCGGCCGGACCCCCTCCCTGGATGGTTCTTCTCTCCCTCTTCCCCTTACCTTTGGGCTGCGTCGTGTGACGAGGAAGGCTCGGCGGGCTGAGGTTGAGTGACTGCTGCGGAGCCCTGAGAGGGAGGGGCCGATGCGGAAGAGGTAAGGGGTTCAGGCCGCCCCTTGTGCCCCTCGCCCTTCGGTTCCCCGCTGGCCACTGCGCAGTTTTCGCTGTGGCTTCTTGACATTCTCTCGTCCCCTCCTTAAACTAACGTCCCCTCCCTTCACGTCCCTCTGGGATGCCTTCCCCTTCTCCCTCGAGGTGTCTGGGGGGAAGGCAGGGGAATCCTGAGGGAAGCAGGGGCTGCTGAGCGCCCCCTAGGTCTGCCCCTTCCTGTCCCCCGGTATTCGCCCCCACCCCTACCTTTCCCGTCCCCTCCTCTTAGTTCCTGCAGGCGGGTGGGAACGGGCCTCTCTGCAGTTATCAGTGTCCAAGTATGGGCGAATGGGGGCGGAGTGGAGAGAGCCCCAAATCAGAAAGCTCTTTAGTTGAAATCCTGCCTCAGACTCCCAGGTGTGTGACCTGAGCAAGTTGTGATCACTTCTGCCTCAGTTTGTCCATCTGCAGCATGAGGATAATAACTCCCCTCCCGGGGCTATTGTGAGGATAAAATGAGATGTCTGCAGCGCGGCTTCTTCGGTAATTGCAAATCTCTCCTTTAACCCTGACTGCACTCCCGGGAGGTAACTGCTCTTATTCTCCCGTTTGACCCAGGAGGAAACGTGCCCAGAGAAGAGGGTTTCGAACGCCGACTTGAACTAAGGTTGTTGTTTCCCCCAGCTGCATTTGCTTGGGGTTGGTGTATGTTGGACAGAGCTCCAAAGTCCATTACTATTTCCATTGTAATGATCTGCTTCCATGTAATGAAGAGTTAGAGACTGCAAGTGAAAACGCACGGATACTAGCCCTTGTCCCACCGATTTAAGAAGGTTAACCATATCTCCCCAGGACTTAGCATCCTTCATCCTTAGATGAATTCTTTTCTATATTTAAGGTACATGGGATTTTATTTTTTGAATGCTTTTTTGGTAGGTTTGTTAACTCACTTCCTTATAATTTCCACCCACTATAGAATTGAACCCTCTTTAAAAATTTTGTGTTGTTTTTTCCCCCATCTATTTCCCAACATATCTTCCCCCCTCCTTTTTTTTTTCTTTTAATAGAAATTAACAGTTCAACAAAGTTTGACAAAAATGATTGTTAAAAACTATCTTTACATGTATTTGGAAAAATAAAATACTATTGAAAAAAAATTCAAAATCCAGCACTCCAACCAAATCAAACATTATATGCAGTGTTTCACACACATAGCTCCAAACCCCTTTATTTATTTATTTATCTCCTCATCTATTTATTTATTTATTTTCATTTAAAGAAGCAAGGCTATGTAATCTCTTTTTCTTCTTTGGGACCAAGCATAGTCATAATTTTACAGCATTTGGTTTTGTTTGTTTTCTTATCATGTCTTTCACTTTATACTGTTGTACCATGTAATTTTTATTCCCACTTCTGCTTACTTCATCTTTCTTGCTGTACAGTCTTTTTTTGTTAAGGACCACACCTAAGTACAAAACTCAGAAAGGTTAAAGGGGACTGCACCATTAAGAGATGGCTTGGTGTTCTTCTAAAGCCCCACAGCTGCAAATCATAACACACTTGAAGGAATTGTAAATCATTCTTTAAGCAGATGTTGCTTGGGAATTGGGAATGAAATGAATGGGAGGAAAGAAGTCAGAGAATGGAACTACCTCACAGTCTCCTTGTATCCTTATCATCCTCTCACATGAAGGGATCAATTCTGCCCATCAGAAGTAGATCCCTAGTAAGTGGCTCCGGGAATAGTTTTTCAGTCCAACTCTTCAAGACCTCATTTGGAATTTTCTTGGCAAAAATACTGGAATAGTTTGTCATTTCCTACTCTAGCTCAATTTACAGATGAGGAAACTAAGGCAAATAGGGTTAAATATGTTGCCCAAGATCACACAGCTAATAAGTGTCTGAGGCCAGATTTGAATTCAGGAAAACAAGTCTTCCTGACTTCAGGCCTAGCATCATAACCACTTGTGCCACCTAGCTGTCCCATTGCTTCACCTTATATCAATTCATTTAAATCTTTACATATTTCTTACTATTCATATTTTCTTTCATGTTCTGTTTCATTTCATTCTTATACCAGACTTGTCTATTTTAAATAAATAGGCTTTGTTTCTAATTCTTTGCTAGTACAAAAAGTACTATTATGAATATTTTGGTATACATGGCATCTCTTTATTATTGCTCTTCTTGGGATATATATACTTAGCAAAGGGATCTCTGAGTCAAAGAGTATGGACATTTTAGCCCATTTCTCTGTATAATTCCAAATTGCTTTCCAGAATGATCAGACCAGTTCACATCAGTAGTGTGTTAATTTGCCTTGTCTTTTTGCACAAGTTTCAGTCTCTTTGCCTGGATGTTGTGAACTCAGAGTTGAAGAGTGTATTACAAGGCCTGTAATGGACTTTACATAAAGTGCTTAGGTTCTTTTCTTGACTGGCATGGTTTTTGTCATGCCTGATCTAAATCCTTTAGCCATCATTGAAAAGTATTTTCTGTAACTTCCATGAATTCTTTGTGGTGTTGTGAGACAGAAGCTTTATATTTTTATTTTATTGTTCCAAATTTTTTACTGTCTTTTATTTCTATTATTTTGCTTTTGTTATTTAATGTGCCTTGATTTGTTGTCTTTTCACATTGTTTGCTAATCCATTATACTATCTTAATTTTCAATAGATGCATATCTGGTAATATACTATTGTGCAACTTATTGACTTTCAAAAAAAATACTTGTCAATGAAATGACAGAAAATGAAAAGACACATTACAGATCATAAGAGCACAGACTTTAACTTTCCTTCATACTGTACCCTGGGATTTTTATAGTTACACTTGCTAAGCAAGTGATACAGTTTTGATTTTTACTCAGCATGGTTATTAAGTTCCTGAAGTCAATTTGACACCAACAAATCAAATCTACAACATCCCTAGGTTAGTGTAATTAGACCTTACACTAAGGCCTATGGCCAGCATTAGCTGGACTGCTACTAACTTTCCACAAGCTCCATTTTAAAGAATACTTCCTTAGAGGGAGTAAGAGGCAAGTATAGAAATGCCAAGTAAAAGGTGAATAGATTTGGATGTTCTTAGAGCTGCTGTTATTCTTTGCTTGTTAGTCTTTTTTATTTTTTTATTTATTTTTGCTTTTCAGCTCTTGGCTAAAAGTGTTGTTTTCCAAAGGCCCTTATTTTCAAGCCAGTTACCACAAATGGTTTAGGATGTATTGTGGACAGAATTTCCTTACCAATACAGCACTTAAAAATTTTTTTTTTTTTAACATATCTTTTACCAGTCAAAAGCGTGGTTTTCCAAATATTTAGAATAGAATTGAAAATAAATTAAATGGGGGCAGCTAGGTGGCGCAGTGGATAGAACACCAGCCTTGAATTCAGGAGGACCCGAGTTCAAATATGGTCTCATACACTTAACACTTCTAAGCTGTGTGACCCTGGGCAAGTCACTTAACCCCAGCCTCAGGGGGAAAAAAAAGAAAGTAAATTAAATGGAGATTGGATATTCTGGAGCATTTAGGAAAGTACTATTGTTGTGTAGTATTCAGTTAGCAATGATTGCCCAGTTCATGCATATTATATTATATTATAGCCATGCCATTTTCTTTGCAATTTGCATAATTTCCTGGGGACATGGGGAAGTTATAGCTTGTTGAATGTTATGTTGGCAAAGCTTGAAGCCAGGTCTTCTTGACTCTGGACAACTTTGTCTATCTCTGCATCCTTGTTAGCTCTCCATCTCAGATTCTTTTAAACTATGTGAGTGTTTTTCTCCTCAGATTGAACATCAGCTCCTTGAAGTTATTTCCTCTTTGTATTTCTCTGAAAACCTATTAGAGCATCTTACGCATAGTAGATATTTGGCCATTATCTACTGTTTGATGAAATGATTGTGGTGCAGGGCAGAGTACTGGCTCTGGAATCAGAGGACCCATATTCATGTCCAGCTCTGACATTTGTGTAGTCCTGTATCTGATATTCTTGGTTATCAGTTTTCTTATCTATAGAAGGAGAAGGTTGGTCTAGATGACTCTGAGGTCTCTTCCAGTCTAAAACTTTGTGATCTTGGTCAGTCACTTAACTTCTTGGTCTCACTTTTTTGGCCTCTGTGATCCTGTGATGAATTAAAACATAAGTGGACCAGGTTAGTGCATTTATGCTGAAGAATCAGTGAATCATCTACAAGTGGCAGATACAGAGACTCTGCTATCAGGTGTAGGAAAGGTAACAATACTAATAATAAAAATTGCTAGGATTTCTATAGCGATTAAAGTTTGCAAAGTGTGTTATTTATGTTCACTCCTTTCATCCTCACAACGACCCTTATGAGATAGGTCCTATTATTGGCCCCATTTTCCAAATGATGATAGGGTAAAGTGACTTGCCCAGATCCTTACAACTTCATTTAAAGTACAGGACATCTGAAACATTCTCTCCTTAGCACCATGCTGCCTTTCTAAGAATTTTTCCTTTCTCTCTGCCTCAGATGAGTCGCACAAAAGTTGATGAGGAAGAGTACTGGCACAGCTCCAAGTTCAAGGCTTTTACATTTGATGATGATGATGATGAACTTTGCCAGGTAGGTTGCCAAGGATATGACAGACACAGGACAGACTTGAAAGTATAACTAACTGCCCCTCTGACTTCTAAAGGCCAAGATCTTTCATTTCATCCAGGGCCATCTCTGGTCATCCTGATCTATATGTGATCAATGGACCTAGATGGCTCTGGAGGGGAAAGTGAGGCAGGTGACCTTTCACAGCTCTCCCTCTCTTCAATCCAATTCACTTATATATCATGGCATCATCTCCCTCATATCATGGGCCTCTTCCAGAATAAAGGATAAACAACTTCTAGCCAGAAATCATTCTCTCAGTATTCCAGCTGGCCTCTCTTTTCAAAACAGCTTCCATAGAGTTCTGTCTATGTAACTAATTGTGTCACCTTGGGCAAGTTACTTATCTCTGGGTCTCAGTTTTCTCATCTGTTAAGTGGAATTGAACTAAATGATTTTTGAGCTTTCTCTTTGCCCTCATATTAAATTCTATGAAATTCCAGTTAGAAGATGTTCAGGGTCATAAAATGTTAAAAATCTAGAAGAGTATTAAGAAGGAACTGAGGAAGAAAAAAAGATAAACTTAAAATTCTTTTAATTGATATTTTAAAATTTTATGTTTATTACTATATGCCACTTTCCTCCCCCTCCCAGAGAGCCAGCTCATTAAAAAAAAATTAGAACTAGTAAAAAAAATCAGCATATGAAAAAAGATGCTGTTGTGTAGTATATTCCATACCTTTCTGCAAAAAAGCATCTTTCTTTCAACATCTCTTTTTGGGAGTCAAGCTTGATTATTATAATTTTGTACCATTAAGCTTCATTTTTTTTGTTCTTTAACATATCTTTCATTTTTACATTGCCTAGATTTCTCCTGTATGTCTTCTCTATCCTTTCCCAGAGAATGGTCCTTTATGGCAAAAATTTTATTTTTTAAGAAAAAGAGGTAGCAAAAGAGTTGAGAGAGTATATTTTACATTTTGGGGGGAAGCCAAGTTTTATAATTTTGCAATATTCTTTTTCAGTCATTCTCTGGTTGTTCTATCCAATTGCATTTTTGTCACTGTGTAGGTTCTTTTCTTGTCTCTGCTTCATTTTGTATCAGTTCATCTAACTCCATGCTTTTCTGTTATCTTCACATTTGCCATTTCTTACAATCCCTTAATATTCTTTTATATTTCTGTACCATAGTTTGTTTAGCTGCTCACTGATCGACCTACTTCATTTCTAGTTTCTTGCTTCCCCCAAAAAGTGCCTTTATAAGTATTTTGCTGTATATGGGAGTGTGCATGCGTGCGTGCTGCGTGCGTACGTGAGAGAGAAAGAGAGACCTACTTTGGTATGTATTTGAAAATGGAATTTATGAGTTAAAAGGGTTGGATTTTTAAAATATCTTTCTTTGCAAAATATCAGAGTGCTTTCCAGAGTGGCTTAATGAATTCATTGTTCTACCAACAATTCGTTAAGTGTTATCTTCCCACAATCCCTCTAGTGTTGTTGATTATTTATATCTTTTGTTATTTTTGTCAATTTGTTGGTTACTGGGTGAAGCTTCTGGTTTGTTTTGATTTGCATTTTTCTTATAATTAGTTATTTGGAGTATTGTCATATGCTTGTTAATAGTTTGCATATCATCTTTTGAGAACTGTTTGTTCTAATCCTTTGGCCACTTTGGGGAATAGTGTTTGGTCTTACATATTTCTATTAGTTTTCTATTTGTTTGAATTGTTGTTCAGTCATGTCTGACTGTTCATGACCCCATTTGGGGTTTTCTTGGCAAAGATATAGGAGTGGTTTGCCATTTCCTTTTCCAGCTCATTTTGCAGATGAGGAAACTGAAGCAAATTGGGTTGAATGACTTGCTCAGGGTAACCCTGCTAGTAAGATTTTTAACTCAGGAAGATGGGTTTTCTAGACTTCAGGCCAGGATTCTATCCACTGTGTCACCTAGGTATCCTAGATGTTTAGATATTAAACCCTTCTCAGAAATATAAAGTTTTCCATTCAGCAGGATGATTTCAGAGAGGCCTGGAGAGATTTACAGGAACTGATACTGAGTGAAACGAGCAGAACCAGGAGATTATTGTACATGGCAACAGTAAGATAATACATGATCAATTCTGATGGACATGGCTCTTCTCAACAATGAGATGATTGAGGCCAGTTTCAATGATCTTGTGATGATGAGAGCCATCTGCACACAGAGAGAGGACAGTGGGAACTGAGTATGGTTCACAACATAGCATTTTCACTTCTTTTATTATTAATTTTATTTTCTTTCTCATTTTTCTTCCTTTTTGATCAGATTTTTCTTGTACAGTAAGATCACTGTAAAAATATATATGCATCTGTATTCGATTTACATATATTTTTACCATGTTGTTTAACATATATTAGGTTACTTGCCATCTAAGGGAAGGGGGAGAAAATTGAAACACAAAAGCATTGCAAGGGTCAGTGTTTAAAATTTATCCTTGAATATGTTTTGAAAATAAAAAGCTTCAATTAAAAAAAGACACAGAAAAAAAAAAGAATATGTATAAAGTTTTCTTTGTAAAGCAACCATTTCTTTCCATATCTGACTTTATTCACATAAAACAATTTTCCTTTTTTTTTTTTTTTTTTTTTTTTTTAAGGATCTCAAGTTCCTTATTTAAATGGCTTTATTCTTATTTTTGAGTGAGAATTCAATTTAGTCAGCTCTTGTTAGCATTGTCTTTGTATAAAGCACTGTGTAAGGGGTTGGAATAAGAAGGAATCTTTGTTTTCAATGAACATATATTCTAATGAGGGGATCCAAAATAAATCATTAGATATATACTTCTTAGGTAATCCACGAAGTAAACATGATAATCCAATCATTGAGGGACAAAGTACTAATAACTTGGAGGATCAGAAAAGACTTAACCCAGAAGTTGGTTTGGAAATATGCTAAATATTCTAAAAAACAAAAATGAGACTACAATGTATTCCAGACACAAGAGATAGCCTGTGCAAAGGTTCTGAAAACGGAGATGGAATGCTGAGTTTGGGGACCATTTAGTAGAATCATTTGTTTAGAATTTTACTTAAATATATGAAATTAGATAAACAAAAATCGATTGAAGACAGAAGTTTTATTTTTCCTAGAAACGCTAGGGAGCTACTGAAGCTTTTTGACTAGGTCAATGACTTAGTTAAACCTGTGCTTAGAAATATGATTTTGGTAATTGGATGGATCTGAAAAGGGACAGATCTGAAATCAGGACACACAGTTAGGAGACTCTTGTAATAATCCAGGCTAGAGATGGTGAAAACCTGAATTAGGGTGTTAGCTATCTTATAAAGTGAAAGAGATAGTTGTGTGCTATATTGTAGAAGTATAATCAGGATTTTGCAGTTGATTAGATATAAGGAAAGTCAGTAAAGAGTTGAGGTTCTGATCCTGGATAAGTGAAAGAATGATGATATGTATTATAATATGATACATGTAAGGAAGAGAGATGGGATTAAGGCAGCAGAATATACTGTTTGGAACATGCTGAGTTTGAAATGACTCATATTCATGTGAAAATGTTTATTGAGCAGGAATTTGGTAATTTAAAACTGGAGTTTAGAAAAGAGGTTAGGGTTATATACATAGATTACGAGTTATCTGAATAGAGATAATAATTGAGCCATACTGATGAGATCCATGAGAGGGAGGGATAGAAGACTTAAAGGGTAACAGTAAAAAAATAAAATAAGATAAAAAGATGAGGTTTAAGAGGAATGAGGAAGGAGTGGAAATGGAGAAAATAGGATGCTATGATGAGAAGAGAATTTCAGACTTTTGGGTAATGGTGGCATCATCAATTTTTGTCATTTAATATATTTTTCCCCACAATTACATTGTAAAAGCAATTTTTAACATTCTTTTTTTATTGAAGCTTTTTATTTTCAAAACATATGCAAGGATAACTTTTCACCATTGACCCTTGCAAAACCTTGTGTTCCAATTTTCCCCCACTTCCTTCCGCCTTCTCTTGATGGCAAGTAATCCAATATATGTTAAACATGGTAAAAGTATATGTAAATCCAATATCAACATATATATTTATACAATTATCTTGCTGTATAAGAAAAATCAGATCAAAAAGGAAAAAAATTGAAGAAGAAAATAAAATTCAAATAAACAACAATAAAAGAAATGAAAATGCTGTGTTGTGGTCCACACTCAGTTCCCACAGCTCTCTCTCTGGGTGCAGATGCTCTCTTCATCACAAGTCTATCATTGGAACTGATCTGAACCATCTCATTGTTGAAGGGAGCCAAATCCATCAGAATTGATCATTGTATAATCTTGCTGTTGCCGTGTATAATGATCTCCTGGTTCTACTCTTTTCACTTAGCATCAGTTCATTAACATTCATTTTTTTAAAGAATATTTTTAGTTCCAAATTCTTTCTCTCCCTCCTCCTCTTCCCCATTGAGAAAGTAAGCAATTTGAAATGGATAGGTAGTCATGTAAAACATTTCCATATTAGTCATGAAAGAAAACACAAACCAGAACAAATAGGAAATAATAAAGAAATAAACAAAAAGTATGCTTTGATCTACATTCAGATTTCATTAGTTATGTCTGTGGAGATGTATAACATTTTTCATCTTAAGTTATTTGGAATTATCTTGAATTGTATTGCTAAGAATAACTAAACCATTCAGGGTTGATCGTTATACAATTTTGCTGTTTTTTACAATATATGATGTTGTCCTTGTTTTGTATATATAATATACAATATTATCTGATTCATTTCACTTTGCATCAGTTCATGTAAACCTTTTCTAGTTTTTCTGAGAGTATCCTGCTCATCATTTCTTATAGCATTATCAGAGTCCATCACAAGTATATGCATTGATGGATGGATATCCCCCTCAATTTCCAATTCTTTGCTATCATTAAAAGAGCTATCATAAATTTTTTTTGCATGTAGGTCCTTTTTCTTTTTCTTTTTTTTTTTTTTAATCCATTTGAGATATTGACATAGTACTGGTATTGCTTTGTCAAAGGATATATATGATTTTATAATTCTTGGGCAAATTGTTTAATAGTTTAGTTAAATCAGTATACAACTTTAGTTTTAAAATTTTCCTATATCTACTCCAGCATTCATCATTTTCTTTTTCTGTCATATTAGTTAATTTGATAGGTATAGGTAGTAGTTCAAAGTTGTTTTAATTTGCCTTTCTTTAATCAATAATGATTTAGAGCATTTTTTTCATAATTATGGATAGTATTGATTAGTTTGAAAATTGACCATTAATCAATTGATGAATAGCTTATTTTTGACTCAGTTCCCTGGATACTTGAGAAATGAGATTTTTAGCAGAGAAATTTGCTGTAAAAATTTTTATTCAGATTTATGATTACTCCATCCTATTTTTTTGGGCACCACTTAGTGATGGCAATATCTTGATATCTTTCTGGGTAGCTGGAGAGGCATGAAGATAAACGTGCTAAAAGTTAAAAAAATCTGATATATTGAGAGGCTGGGGTATTTAAAGGGATATATGAGGCTGTGTTTTGAAATCCCTTTATATGAGGGTAGGAGTCAGAATATAGAGGAAGACTATAAGCTAGGTATTTAACTCTTTGAGCCAGTTGCAAGAATGATTTGGTGCCTAGTATATTATAGCAACAAGGATCTAGACTGGGTAATGTATGCAGGTAAAGTGAACTTCAAAAGAGAAATTGCTGAGTGAAAGAAGTAGAGAGAGGATCAGGGAGTGACCCTCAGAAGAAGGGATATGGCTATTTATTTTAGTTATTTGTCAACTATAGAAGAGAATAGCCCATGCTATCGAGAATGGTCAGCAATGCAATTTCTTCTGGGTGAGGGGACTAGGTTTTCATGAATGCAGTGGAAATAGTGTGAGAAGAAGCAGTAGTCTAGGGTGACAAGAGTTTTTGCTAACAACAGAAAAAGGGTTCAGGAGGACAAGCCAAAAAGGAGGGACAGAGGAGAGTGGAAACTGCATAGGATGAGAAAGTGGGGAGTAAACTAAGATTTTCAATATGAGTTCAAAAAACCAGCTCCCAATTAGAGAAGGAATATAATTGATAATATTCTCTACATCTTATTAATGCAGAAATTCAATGAATCTCTGAGAGAAATTTAGTGACATACCAATTCACACAAATACAATTATATCTGGGATTGGAATTTGAAGGGCCCTGATAATTTTAAATTTATTCTATGAAACCTAACCTTTAGCTCCTATAATTAATCCCCTTTGTCAAAAATTTTTTTTAAAAAAGAGGGGGGGAGAGTATTGAATCTCCTTGTGAGTATCACAGCAAAACACTTGTATTTTAGATGTATTAAATTAATTTTTCTTTTAAGTACTAATCATTCAGCTTTTTTAGTTTTATATCTCAAATTCCTCGGGTATCATCTTGTTAATAAATTTGGATGCTGATGGAGGGGAGGAGGCAGAAGAGGAGATAGTGACTTGGATTCCCAGATTTCTGTTCACTTGCAGTTAAAGGAGTCCAAACGGGCAGTGAACAGCCTTCGGGACATTGTGGATGATGACGATGATGACTTGGAGAGAGTCAGCTGGAGTGGAGAACCTGTGGGGAGTAAGTAGAAGAAATCCAAGGAGATATTAATCCAGATTTATGTCTTTAATAGATGACCCACATGCTTAATCATGTCTCTTCCTCCCCTTCCTTCTTTGCTTTAAAAATTTAGTCACTTTAAAATTCTATCCTTGATTGTGGAGCTTCTGAAGAGACAAGTGATCATAGGAGAATAGATTTAGAATTGGAAGCAACTGTAAAGGCCTTTAGTCCATCCCTTTACTTTTACAGATAAGGAAACTTAGACTTAAATTAAGTGACTTGCCCATGGCCTCACAGCTAGTATGTTTAAAAATTAGGATTTGAACCCAAGCCCTCCTGATTGGCAAGTTTCATACATACTCTCTCTTTTAGGGTACATGAAAAATGTAAGAAAGAACTTTTTTTTTTTTTTTAAATTTGAGATTGACTCTCTATTTCTTGCCCTGGCTAAAAGTTCAGTGGTTAGTACCCATATTATGGAAGGGATGGATCAACATGTAAGTTTTAACCTCTTTGCTTTTCCAACTTGTGTTGTTTTGCCTCTCTCTTAAGACTACTCTGTTCTTAGGAGCTTCCCATAAGTTTCTGACTTAGAGTGGATGTCTAGAATCAGTTAGCCAAACTCTAGCTCAGTATTCCTGAAGAAATTCAGCAGTCTCAGCTTCGCCAGCAGCAGAGACTATACAATGTGCCACCATTCTCTGCTTGTCTAGTTTTTAATATATACATATATATATATATATATATATATATATATATATATATATATATATATATATATATATATATATAATTTTTTTATTGGTGTCTTTGTTTTACTTTTATATCACAGTCACTTCTTCATTTATCCCCCATCTCCCATTAAAACCCATTAAACCCTTTCTTATAACAAAAATAGTTAAGTAAAACCAACTAAAAAGCAACAACCTCTGACAATATATATGACATCATTTTTTTATTTTCGGGAGGCAAAATTATTCATTCTTTGCTGTGAACTGCACAGGTGTGCCTCTGTACTATGGTGGTGAATGAATTCCTATAGATCTGTGACAAGACTGTGTTACTTACCTATTAAATCTTGTTACCCAGACATTATTAAATGCCATTAAAACTATTAACACTTAGCTCTTCCGGTGGTCACCTGGTAGTCTTTCTGATTTTAGAAGGGAGGATCACCTATGAAGTTTTTGGATGCTCCCTGATAAATAGGAGTGTGGGGATTTATATTCTGCCTACCTATTTTACAAAATATGCACTTTAACTGCTTCTTGTCATATAGGCATCTCTTGGTCCATCAAAGAGACAGCTTCCAGTGGTGGTCCTGCCCTTGAGGGACGTGAACAACTGAAGACTCGAAACAGCTTATCCTCCTATCCTCCACTACCCAAGCCTGCCTCCACCTACTCTCTGAGCAGCTTCTTCAAAGGTAAAGAGTGAAGAGGTGTGAGAAGTTCCCTTTCCCTTGAGCCTTAAAAGAATAAGTGCAACATTTTGTTTTACTCTGGAAAAAAGGAAACTGAAAGAAAAAATTATTGGAATATTCCAATTTTCCAATTCCAATACTCAGTAAGGTTTGATGGGTAAATGAATTGTGCAGAATTTTGGATGGCTGCATCAAGGGGAGGTGTCTCCAGAGCTTGGTTGAAAGGATTGTCATTGGATTGCCAAGGGCAAGGTGACCTTGGTGCCATGGGAAGAGTTATGAATTTGGAGTCAGAGGACATGAACTTGATTCAAGCATGACTTCTTACCCATATGGGGCCAATAACTCTTGACAAATTACTTAAATTTTCTGGGCTTTAGTTTTGGCACCTTTAAAATGTTGGGATTGCACTAGATAGTGCCTGAGGGCATTGCCAGCTTCCGATCTCTGATCTTATTGCTTTGGGAAGGATGTGGCATAGCTATGATCTCTCATTAGATGGTTTCTAAGGTAGGTCACGTATTCAGCTCTATCATATTAACTTAGATTAATTGTTAGAATGTAAAAATCTCAGCTTTATAGCTGAGAGAAAATTAGACTAAAATGGGAAGGTCCCCTCTTTTTTGATATAGTCAGTAAATATTAAGCACTTACCATGTGCCAGGCACTATACTAAAATGTAAGAAAAAATACATTAGTTTAGCTCCATAGTCCCACCTCTGTGGGTAATCCAGTCAGAAATCCAAGTTATATCAAGACTCTGAGGCTAAATAAATCTGCTTGTGGCCCATGGCTTTGACATTGCATTCCTTTGTGTCAGTCTGCCATGGCACTGTACCTTATGGTGGTCTCCTTTTCTGACCCAATTCTCTTCTATATAGCTAACTAGTTCTTTTAACGTGTTAAATCCCTTTCAGAATTTAGTTTGCCAGCTAAGGGCATGCCCCAGTTTCATGGGGTGTTTCCTTTCTCCACTAAGGAACTTGCCTTTTCCATCATTCATTATTAAAATCCTTTTCTAAATGCTTTCCCAACTCTATTTCATATTTATCATTCCTGGCATCTATTGTATCTCTTCATTTTGTCTGTAACTTCTCCAAAATAAATCTACTTTTTGCCAAAGAAAGAAAGAAAGGAAAAAATTCAAAAACTGGTATGTTGCTAGGGGAATGTCATATCTTTTTAACTGTTTCTCTGCTGTAGATCATAGAAGCAGGGACTGGAGAGGCAAAAGGGAAATCTTTCCTTTAATTAGCTCCAATAGCTTAGTCAGACAACTTAGTTAAGTACTTGTGGCCAAGACAGAAAGCTGATAACCCAGCCACCAATAGAGAGAATCACAGGAGTTGAAAACTGGAAAGGATCCTTCAGACAGGCCATCTAGTGTAGCCAGTCATATGCTTAGTTGATATGCTGAAATTAGAACTCCCAGTCCAGCTTGCTACTGCACCATGAATGCTAGGAATTCTGAGATGCCAAGCTAAACTCAATGGGCACAAACTGGGCAGGAGGGCATTGGACTGCAACTTCAAATTTAGGATGAGTTGACAAGAGAAAAGTTACAAATTACTGAGAAAATCACACTATGGGCAGAATTAGCTTAAAGTATCATTCTAAAGAGAATTTTTTAGTATGGTCAGAACCTCTGAGTTCATCATCATAAAGAATACCTAATGTGGGTGCTTCCTCTACAAATGGACTTGGGCAGTTCTATCTGTAACTTTTGTCTTAAGAGTCATTGGAGATATTGAAGGGTATGAAATAGGACTTGGTTTTTTTCTGACTTCAAACTTAATCTCTGTGCATTATGCCATAGAAATTTAATAAAAAGTTACAGTTTTCATTAAGGCTAAAAAATTCATAGTTATAAATCTGTGAAGAACAAACAAAAGAACCTCATCTAAATATCAGAGAAAGCATACATTTCATGATTTGGATCATGTGACCAAGGCTTAATTGCCAGCATTTTTGAATTGTGAATAAACCTCTTCTATAGGGAGGGAATCTGGGGAATTAAACAAGCTTGCTCTTAATATTTCAACTTTAAGCAGTTCCAACAGATTTGTGATAGAAAGTGCTATCCACATCCAGAGAGAGAACTATGGAAACTGAATGTGGATAAAAGGCTTTTTTTGTTGTTGTTTTATTTGTTGGTTTTTTCCCTTGTATTTTTTTTTAACCTTTTGTTCTGATTTTTCTTGTGCAGTATAATGATTATGGAAATATGGTTAGAATTGCACATGTTTAATCTTTCAGATTGCTGGATTGGGAAGATGAGTGGGGGGGGGAAATTTAGAACAAGATTTTGCAAAAATGAATGTGAAAACTATCTTTTCGTGTATGTAGAAAAAATAAAATATTTAAAAATATTTTAGTTTTAAAAAAATGTTTATTTTGTTAATATTTTCTAAATAAGTGTGTTTTAATAAAGAACTGTTTTAATATACTTTTATTATGATTTCAGAATTCTCAGTGTTATGTTTACAATTCTTTTAGTTAAGACGAAAACATTTGTTGTGGGACTCCTTTTTTTTTTTTTATATATACATTTGTATATATGTAAAGCAGTAATACAAAGCTTAAGCATGATATAAAGGTAATTTTTATTTGTTACTTAACTGTTCTGTTCCCAATGGATATTTATGATTATTAGTAGTCCTGAACAGTCTTAGTGTGAACCTTGGGTCTTATTCTTCATATGCTCTTTGGCTTTAGGAAGAAGCAGACTTGGGAGTTTCCAGTCCCTTTCAGATGGTAGGCATTGGGTTTTGGGGATTGGAATCGGGGATTTCCTTGCTTTTTAAGGGGAATAGTTTTTCATCTAATATCCAGTCTGAAGAGTTAGGGGATGGCATTTCAAATGAGTTCCTTTTTGGTACTCTGACTTTAGGAAGAGCTCCTGAACTATGTGATGGGAAATGTTTTAGCCTTATAAAGAATAAAGTAACATGTCCTTTCTTTCCCTCCCTGCTCTTCTCTGGTTCCCTTTCTAATTCTAATATTGAGGACATAATTTTGAAATGATGTCTTGCTTTGACTGTAGAGATGAGAGGGTCACTGCCCTAGGCTTTAAATCTATCTATATGCCAAAGAATCTTTTGGAGAAGGAAGTTTTGTTTAAAAGCAAAGTTGACAAGAGGCAGAATTCAGGATGTTTTGAGACTGTTACCTTTTCTTCCCTAGCCCTCTCAGATGTACCTCCCAAAAACTATGCTCCTGAGCTGCGAAGACCTAAGGGTGAATACAAGGTGGGTTACTATTAGAAATTATACTTCAAAACCCATTGATTTTCATGTGTCTCCATAAGCCCCTATAAAGGGAGCTTAATTCGGCAGAGATTACAATAAAATGGATAAGAAAGAACAGCTGATCCCTGAGCAAAGAATTCTCTCTGAAGCCCAGAATCCAGAGCATGTTGAAGCAACTCTAGTCTAACTTTCCTTAAGCGAGGGCCATGAATGGGTATACAGATATTGCACAGAACTATCATTAGTGGGTGGAAATCTTAAGATGGTGGCTTTAGAATTTCTGGTTTTCTGAACTAGTTAACTCCATTTACAGTGACTTTTTGAAGGGTTATGGAAAGAATCCCTCTTTTTCCCTGTATTTTTTTTCCCCTGGTGTTCCCCTATTCCCAGTGCTTTCAGTAACATAGAATAATATTAGCTTTCAGCTTCCTATCAAGGCCATTTTCGACTTTCCAGCTTCTCCCTTATCTGTTTGCTCCTACTAAATACCTCCCCCTTCATGACAAAGGATCTCGTGAAATCAGCCAAGCCACCTGAGATCAAGCCCTCCTGGTACCTGTGAGGCTGGGGTGAGGAGCTGGCATCTCGATACCCTGGCCTCTGATCCCAGTGGGGTTCATAAGCTGCTAATATTTCAGGATTACAGCAGTGACTGGAGCCTCAGTGACACAGTCAGGCGTCTGCAGAAGGGTAAGGTAAGAACATTGTGGAAAGAAAGGCCCGGGGCAATTCTTGGGACGTTGGGCACATTGTCTCCAGAGAAGGGATGGCTTTCCTTTTTATATCCTTATCTTCAGTTGATGAGTTTGGATGGTTTCTGAAAGGACTGACCTCACCATGTCAAAGGTTGCAGCACTATTGATGCCCTTTGGCTTGGTGTGGATTAGGTTGAATGGAAAGGAATGGAATATATGTGAATGGAAGGAAAAAGGATATATGGGAATGATCTCATACTCTGGTGATCTGCCTTGGGTGACGTTTTGTGGTGGGACTTAACATGAAGGCCAAGTTCCAAAACTTGCTCAGGACTGTAATACCAGAATACAAAATTAATGGGGAAAGGTTTAGGGGAGGTCTCAGGTCTAGAGTGTGCCCAAGGATCTCGATTTGAGATTTTGTTACCAGTGACACTTTCTGGTACCACTCTGGGAAATTACTGAAGAGAGTTTAAAAATATGACTTCCTCAAAGCTTCTTGTGCAGTTGGGGAACCATATTCTGATTTTTTTCTTACCCTTGCTCTCCCAGGTCTGCTCCCTAGAGAGGTTCCGCTCCCTACAGGACAAGCTCCAACTTCTAGAAGAAGCAGTGACTATCCATGATGGGAACGTCATTACTGCTGTGAGCTTTATTTTAGGAGCAGGATTGTGGCTTCTATGTCATGTGGAGAATTGATCCCTGATTTCTTGGTGTCTCTTGGGACTCTGAATGGCCTAGCTGCTGAGATGGGGAGTTGTGGGAGTCTTAACTATGGCAGAGAATTGGCATTTTAGCTGTTTTGGAAATCCAAAAAAGGCTGTGGTTCCACTCTCATACTTATCCTGAGGAAGGGTAAATATGAAAGGATACTCAGGGAAGTGGTCGTGTACATTGGCTCCAGATAGTCATGAGACACCAAGAACTAAGTGATTTCTGAAAGATATTGTGCTCAAGTCTTCAATCATTTTTGTACCCTTGAGCTTGTTCTTTGCCTTAACTAATCTCTAATGTGTTTTTGACCACTGTTAAAGTGTTACTCAAAGGAGTAACCTAGGTTATACCAACTGATATATTGGGGTAGCTCTTGAGATATAGGACTGTGTAGCTATGTAACATACACTTTATATTTTCCCTCTCTCCTCAGGTTTTGATCTTCCTTAAGAGGACCCTCAGCAAAGGTGAGAATAGCTTGGAATGATTTACAGTCCAGGGCCAAGGAAGTGTTCATCCAAGTAATTGTCAGTTTATCTTTATAGTTACCCATTAGTCACAAATTGTACTTCATTTTATGCATAGACAGCTGGGCTAGAGTTTGAGGGGACCAAACAGGGTGAGCCAGTGGGAATTGAAGAATCCTTTAATCAGTTAGTATTCTCTTTAGTCCATGGAGGATATATGATGAATAAATTGGCTCCTGCTAGAATTTGCAGAGAAAACTGTGTAGTTAGAAATGAAGCTAGTTTCATATTTAGCATGACTAGATTATTCTAAATTTTAAAATATTTTTATTGATTCTATTTTTTCATTCATTCAATTTCTAAATTTGTCTGTTTTTTCCTCTACCCAGAAACCTATCCATGTAACAAAGATTAAAAAAGGGGAGAGATATCAATTCAGTTCAATCAATCAATATGCAACTTAGTGATTAATTTCAGTTTTTCTCTATTTATTCCCTACCAGAGATCCTTTTCCGAGAGCTAGAAGTGCGACAGATTGCCCTGAGACACCTCATTCACTTTCTTAAGGAGATAGGTGATCAGAAGATGCTACTAGACCTTTTCAGGTGAGAGGGCAATCCATCAGTCAGTAATAACAACCAAGTTGTACATGCAGATACCATGTTAGTAATGAAGGCAAGATCATCTGGTTCACTGAAAAGAAATGTGGGATGTAGGTCATATCTCAGCTTCTCTAGTTTTGCCTTATTGACAAAACAGTTAACCTATCTGAGCTAAAGTTCCATCATCTCTAAAAGAGGTATAATTATTTTTTTTCTTGCTGAGACAATTGGGGGTCACACAGCTAGGAAGTGTTAAGTGTCTGAGAC